>NC_092007.1:13294174-13329174 GCF_044704955.1 Pristiophorus japonicus | reverse complement strand
TTAGACCACACCGGGAGCACCATGTACAGTTCTGGTCTCCATATACCTGGGTTAGACCACACTTGGAGCACCGTGCACAGTTCTGGTCTCCATATACCTGGGTTAGACCACACTTGGAGCACTGTGCACAGTTCTGGTCTCCATATACCTGGGTTAGACCACACTCGGGGCACCGTGTACAGTTCTGGTCTCCATATACCTGGGTTAGACCACACGTGGAGCACCGTGCACAGTTCTGGTCTCCATATACCTGGGTTAGACCACACCGGGAGCACTGTGTACAGTTCTGGTCTGCATAATATAAACAGGAGATAGAAGCACTGTTGAAAGTGCAAAAAAAAGCTTCACAAGAATGGTAACAGAACAGACTGAGAGATTACAGGTATCGGGAAAGATTGTAGGTATTAATTTTACAATAGAGAGGCCGTAGAGAAGACCCGATAGAGGTCTTTAAACTTAAGAGGTTATTAATACATTCAAGACTGCGATCGATAGATTGTTGGGCACGAAGGGAATTCAGTGATCGGGCGGGAAAGTGGAGCTGAGGCCAGAGATCAGCCATGATCTTGTTGACTGTTGGAGCAGAATCGAGAGGCCGAATGGCCGACTCCTGCTCCTAATAAGAACATCAGAAATAGGAGCAGGAGTCGGCCATTCGGCCCCTTGAGCCTGCTCCGCCATTTAATAAGATCTCGGCTGATCCGATCATGGACTCAGCTCCACTTCCCCGCCCACTCCCCATAACCCTTCACTCCCTTATCGCTCAAAAATCTGTCTATCTCCCGCCTTAAATATATTCAATGACCCAGCCCCCACAGCTCTCTGGGGCAGAGAATTCCACAGATTTACCACCCTCTGAGAAGAAATTCCTCCTCATTTCAGCTCCTTTGCAGCTCAAGGGACAGATCGATCGGTGTAACGTTGATAACAGCTTGATCAGTACTCAAGACTGCCCTGCACAGTGGGAATGATATTTATTGGTGTCTTGCCATTAATTTCCACTATCGAACTCTGAGAAGTAGCCGGGAGCGGTAATGAGTGGTTCCTTGCCCGCTACTAATTAATCCGGGACGAAATCAGCGTACGACACTGTCATGTATCCAGATATGTTTACCGCTTGTACTATTACACATGATGTGCCACCAGAGGGCACTGCAGTGGGAGACTTGTAGGTTACCTGTACAGGTGTGCCTGGCCCAGTATAAAAGGCAAGCCACCAGGTGTGATCCTCACTCTGGGCTAACATTAAATGCACTAAGGTCACTACAGTGCAAGTACAATACATCACCTTGTGGAGTCATTATCAGAGTACCTCATGACACAACAGACACCATCTATTCACAAGGCGACAGAAGCGATTCCACCAACCTTCGGACAAGTAGGGACGTCAAGTCTGGGCGTCAGTCTTCTGTTCGTAGCTGTAGAGGGGCACCCACAGAGAAAGCCCAACCTTAGAGGGGGGGGGAGGTGAGACAAAGCGAGAGCCCTCAGATTCCAATATCAATGTAACACTTGTGTCGAACCTCTGACCCCTAACTCCCGGACTCAAAGGGTTACAGCGATGTGAAAATGTGCAATTCTCCCAAAGCACCTCGCAGCCCCTCCGACAGTGCAGCGCTCCCTCAGTACTGCCCCTCCGACAGTGCGGCGCTCCCTCAGTACTGCCCCTCCGACAGTGCGGCACTCCCTCAGTACTGCCCCTCCGACAGTGCGGCACTCCCTCAGTACTGCCCCTCCGACAGTGCGGTGCTCCCTCAGTACTGCCCCTCCGACAGTGCGGCGCTCCCTCAGTACTGCCCCTCCGACAGTGCGGCGCTCCCTCAGTACTGCCCCTCCGACAGTGCGGCGCTCCCTCAGTACTGCCCCTCCGACAGTGCTGCGCTCCCTCAGTACTGCCCCTCCGACAGTGCGGCACTCCCTCAGTACTGACCCTCCGACAGTGCAGCGCTCCCTCAGTACTGCCTCTCCGACAGCGCAGTACGGCGCTCCCTCAGTACTGCCCCTCCGACAGTGCGGCACTCCCTCAGTACTGCCGCTCCGACAGTGTGGCACTCCCTCAGTACTGCCCCTCCAACAGTGCGGCGCTCCCTCAGTACTGCCCCTCCAACAGTGCGGCACTCCCTCAGTACTGCCCCTCCGACAGTGCGGCACTCCCTCAGTACTGCCCCTCCAACAGTGCGGCACTCCCTCGGCACTGCCCCTCCGACAGCGCAGTACGGCGCTCCCTCAGTACCGCCCCTCCGACAGTGCGGCACTCCCTCAGTACTGCCCCTCCGACAGTGCGGCACTCCCTCAGTACCGCCCCTCCGACAGTGCGGCACTCCCTCGGCACTGCCCCTCCGACAGCGCAGTACGGCGCTCCCTCAGTACCGCCCCTCCGACAGCGCGGCAGTATGCTTTCGTTCCTTACCCCTCCTTCTTCACCATCTCCTCCCTCAACATCTCGATGTCGCTCTTGCACCTTTCCACCTCCTGTGCCTTCAGGCTCTCGACTGCGAAGAAGAAGCAGCTGCGATCAAGAGGGGGTTGTGGGATCGCTCTGTGCACCGTGTGTACGGGGTGGGGAGGGGGTGAGTGGTTGGGAGCGGGGTAAGTCCAGCAACACCTTTACATTACCAGGGCAAGGCCAGTAATAAACCACCTTGCACACCAACTTAGGAAGGCCAATGAAATCTTGGCCTTTATTGCAAAGGGGATGGAGTATAAAAGCAGGGAAGTCTTGCTCCAGTTATACAGGGTATTGGTGAGGCCACACCTGGAGTACTGCGTGCAGTTTTGGTTTCCATATTTAAGAAACGATATACTTGCTTTGGAGGCAGTTCAGAGAAGGTTCACTCGGTTGATTCCGGAGATGAGGGGGTTAACTTATGAGGAAAGGTTGAGTAGGTTGGGCCTTTACTCATTGGAGTTCAGAAGAATGAGAGGTGATCTTATCGAAACGTTTAAAATTCTGACGGGTTTAGACAGGTTAGATGCAGGAAGAATGAGGAGAAACTTCTTCACCCAGAGAGTGGTGAACCTGTGGAATTCTCTACCACAGAAAGTAGTTGAGGCCAATTCACTAAATATATTCAAAAGGGAGTTAGATGAAGTCCTTACTACTCGGGGGATCAAGGGTTATGGCGAGAAAGCAGGAAGGGGGTACTGAAGTTTCATGTTCAGCCATGAACTCATTGAATGGCGGTGCAGGCTAGAAGGGCTGAATGGCCTACTCCTGCACCTATTTTCTATGTTTCTATGTTTCTATGAAACGTATAAGATTCTGAGGGGGCTCGACAAGGTGGATGCAGAGAGGATGTTTCCACTGATGGGGGAGACGAGAACTAGGGGGCATGGTCTCAGAATAAGGGGCCGCCCATTTAGAACTGAGATGAGGAGGAATTTCTTCTCTCAGAGGGTTGTAAATCTGTGGAATTCTCTGCCCCAGAGAGCTGTGGAGGCTGGGTCATTGAATATATTTAAGGTGGAGATAGACAGATTCTTGAGCGATAAGGGAGTGAAGGGTTATGGGGAGCGGGCGGGGAAGTGGAGCTGAGTCCATGATCGGATCAGCCATGATCGTATTAAATGGCGGAGCAGGCTCGAGGGGCCGAATGGCCGACTCCTGCTCCTATTTCTTGTGTTCTTGTGTCCTATTAAGAGTTGGTTTATGAACAAAGGTTTATCAATCACACTACACATTACTAGTTCATCCATTGGGCTCACAACTGCATACCTCATCGTGGATCAACCTGAAAAGTATAAAATTCATGGAAAGGTATAAAATTCTTAGGGGGGATTGACAGGATAGATACAGGAAGGGTGTTTCCCCCCCGGGCTGGGGAGTCTAGAACCAGGGGTCACACAGTCTCAGGATAAGGGGTCGGCCATTGAGGACTGAGACGAGGAGGAATTTCTTCACTCAGAGGGGTGGTGAATCTTTGGGATTCTCTGCCCCAGAGGGCTGTGGAGGCTCAGTCATTGAGTACATTCAAGGCTGAGATTTGTGGACAGTAATGGAATCAAGGGGATCGGGTGGGAATGTGGGGTTGAGGGTGAAGATCAAGCATGAAGATTGGATGGGGTCAAGATGGGACCGGGCTTTGTGTAATGACTGAAGAGGCTTGTTACTGTAAACTGCCGCAGGTATAAACCTGCTCTGACTTCATTGGTGCCCAAAGTACCCATGTGACCCGATACCCACGCTTATATACCAGTGACTGCGCACGCGCGCATGCAGCCCGATGACCTCCGACAGTGGCGCCCTCTGGTGTCTGATGACTCCAAGCCTCAATACATAACACTTTGATCGCCATTGTCAAAATCGAGGAAGACTTGCTTCCACTCCTAAAGTGAGTTCTTTGGTGGCTGAACAGTCCAATACGAGAGCCACAGTCCCTGTCACAGGTGGGACAGATAGACGTTGAGGGAAGGGGAGGGTGGGACTGATTTGCCGCACGCTCCTTCCGCTGCCTGCGCTTGGTTTCTGCACGCTCTCGGCGACGAGACTCGAGGTGCTCAGCGCCCTCCCGGGATGCACTTCCTCCACTTAGGGCGGACTGGTCTTTGGGCCCAGGGACTCCCAGGTGTCGGTGGGGGATGTTGCACTTTATCAGGGAGGCTTTGAGGGTGGTCCCTTGTAACGTTTCCTCTGCCCACCTTTGGCCCGTTTGCCCGTGAAGGAGTTCCGAGTAGAGCGCTCGCTTTGGGGAGTCTCGTGTCTGGGGGACATGCGGACAATGTGGCCCTGCCCAGCGGAGCTGGTCGAGTGTGGTCAGTGCTTCGATGCTGGGGATGTTGGCCTGGTCGAGGACGCTAACGTTGGTGCGTCTGTCCTCCCGGGGGATTTGCAGGATCTTGCGGAGACATCGTTGGTGGTATTTCTCCAGTGACGTGAGGTGTCTACTGTGCATGGTCCATGTCTCTGAGCCATACAGGAGGGCGGGTATCACTACAGCCCTGTAGACCATGAGCTGGGGGTGAGGTACCTACTGTACATGGTCCATGTCTCTGAGCCATACAGGAGGGCGGGTATCACTGCAGCCCTGTAGACCATGAGCTCGGTGGTGGATTTGAGGGCCTGGTCTTCGAACACTCTTTTCCTCAGGCGGCTGAAGGCTGCACTGGCGCACTGGAGGCGGTGTTGGATCTCGTCGCCAATTGATATTCTGCTATACTTTGATACCAATATCGCCCTTAGATGGGGAGCGACACAGATTCACCAGAATGATACCCGGTGCTGAAATGGTTAAATCCCGAGGACAGGCCGCACAGACTGCGCTTGTGTTCCCGCGAGTTTAGAAGACTAAGGGACAATCTGATCGAGGAGTTTGAGATGATTGAAGCATTCTAACTTGGAGAGGGGGGCGGCGGAGGAGATGGACCAGAATGGTCCCGGGGATGTGGGACTTCTGTGACGTGGAGGGACTGGAGAAGCTGGGGCTTGTTCTCCGTGGAGCAGAGAAGGTTAAGGGGGAGATTTGATCGAGGTGTTCAAAATCACGAGGGGTTGTGACAGAGTCAATGAGGAGAAAGTGTTCCCCGGGGGGGGGGCAGGAGGGCGGGTAACCAGAGGGACACAGATTGACGATAATCGGCGATCGAACCAGAGGGGGAGATGGGGAGAATGTTTTTAATGCAGCGAGTTGTTGTGATCGGGAACGCGCTGCCTGAAAGCTCGGTCGGAGCAGATTCAATAGTAGCTTTCAAACGGGGGAATTGGGTAAATACTGGAAGGGGGAAATGTGCCGGGGCTGTGGGGTAAAAGAGCGGGGGGGGAGTCTTGCTACAGTTATACAAGGTAATGATGAGGCCACACCTGGAGTACTGCGTGCAGTTTTGGTTTCCATATTTACGAAAGGATGTACTTGCTTTGGAGGTGTTATATATAGATATACTCTCTGTGTAGTCATTGCAGTTGCGTAAGATGGAGACTTGTTACCTGATGTACTATCAATAAGGATTACACTGTGTACATACTATGCTTACACCACTAGAGGGTGCAACTGGTGGAGACCGGAGTTTCCTGCCCCGGTGGCAGAGGCTGTCCAGCAGAGGGCACTGCGGTGGGAGACCTGAGGGTCACCTGCATAGGTGTGCAGGGCCCAGTATAAAAGGCTGCCCCACCATGCTTGTTCCTCGCTCTGGAGTTACAAATAAAGGACCGAGATCACTACAGTTTGAGTACAACACATTGCCTCATGGGGTCATTTGTAGGTACAGTATAGACATAACAGGAGGCAGTTCAGAGAAGGTTCACTCGGTTGATTCCGGGGATGAGGGGGTTGACTTATGAGGAAAGGTTGAGGAGGTTGGGCCTCTACTCATTGGAAGAATGAGAGGTGATCTTATCGAAATGTATCAGATTATGAGGGGGGCTCGACAAGGTGGATGCAGAGAGGATGTTCCCACTGATGGGGGAGACTAGAACTAGGGGGCATGGTCTTAGAATAAGGGACCGCCCATTTAAAACTGAGATGAGGAGAAATTTCTTCTCTCGGAGCGTTGTAAATCTGTGGAATTCGCTGCCTCAGAGAGCTATATTTAAGACAGAGATAGACAGTTTCTTAACCGATAAGGGGGCGGGCAGGGAAGTGGAGCTGAGTCCATGATCGGATCAGCCATGATCGTATTAAATGGCGGAGCAGGCTCGAGGGGCCGAATGGCCGACTCCTGCTCCTATTTCTTAGGTTCTTATGGGACTGATTGGAACGCTGTCACAGAGACAGGTACAGCATGGACGCGATGCGCCCGATGACCTCCTCCTGTGCATGACGTGAAGGTACGATCGTATAAGGTATGACACCATGACGTGTGAGCAGTGCAGAGGGAGAGAGGTGGAGCCTTTCGACAGAAGCACAGGGTGGAGATTCTCAATCACGACTTTCCAATCTTTGGTTGGACATCTGATAACGGTTGGGTCCCAGCAGTAATGAACGGGCTCTGATGATCCACGAGTATCGGCAATTGATACCGGCAAACCTATCCAGCCACCTTGTTCCAGGCCGTATTCGGGACAGACACACAGAGAAATTAATCCTACTCACCCTCCACTCTCCTCTCCAGAACGTCTAGTTTGCCCGTGAGCTCGGACTTCATTTCATTCACACGCAATGCTCTGAAAGAATATTGTTTGCGCAAAGTGAAATACAATTGGACTTGCATTTATATAGCGACTGGCACCACCTCAGGACATGCCAAAAGCGCCTCACAGCCAATGAAGTACTTTCGAAGTGAGGTCACTGTTGCACTGTGGGAAAGGCGGCAACCAATTTGCGCACAGCAAGCTCCCACAAACAACAGTGTGATAATGACCCAGATCACATCTGTTTTTAGTTATTGTGGTCGAGGGATAAATATTGGCCCCAGGACACCGGGGAGAACTCCCCCTGCTCTTCTTCCAAATAGTGGCCGTGGGATCTTTTACGTCCACCCGAGAGGGCAGACTGGGCCTCGGTTTAACGTCTCATCCGAAAGACGGCACCTCCAACAGTGCGGCTCTCCCTCAGTACTGCTCCTCTGACAGTGCGGGGCTCCCTGAGTACTGCCCCTCCGACAGTGCGGGGCTCCCTGAGTACTGCCCCTCCGACAAAGTGGGGCTCCCTCAGTACCGCCCCTCTGACAGTGCAGCGCTCCCTCAGTACTGCCCCTCCACCAGCGCAGTACGGCACCCCTCAGTACTGCCCCTCCGACAGAGTGGGGCTCCCTCAGTACCGCCCCTCCGACAGTGCGGCGCTCCCTCAGTACTGCCCCTCCACCAGCGCAGTACGGCACCCCTCAGTACTGCCCCTCCGACAGAGTGGGGCTCCCTCAGTACCGCCCCTCCGACAGTGCGGCGCTCCCTCAGTACTGCCCCTCCGACAGCGCAGTATGGCGCTCCCTCAGTACTGCCCCTCCGACAGTGCGGCACTCCCTCAGTACTGCCCCTCCGACAGCGCAGTACGGCACTCCCTCAGTACTGCCCCTCCGACAGCGCAGTACGGCACTCCCTCAGTACTGCCCCTCCGACAGCGCAGTACGGCGCTCCCTCAGTACTGCCCCTCCGACAGTGCGGCACTGCCTCAGTACTGCCCCTCCGACAGTGCGGCGCTCCCTCAGTACTGCCCCTCCGACAGTGCGGCACTGCCTCAGTACTGCCCCTCCGACAGCGCAGTACGGCGCTCCCTCAGTACTGCCCCTCCGACAGTGCGGCACTCCCTCAGTACTGCCCCTCCGACAGCGCAGTACGGCACTCCCTCAGTACTGCCCCTCCGACAGCGCAGTACGGCGCTCCCTCAGTACTGCCCCTCCGACAGTGCGGTGCGGCGCTCCCTCAGTACTGCCCCTCCGACAGTGCGGTGCGGCGCTCCCTCAGTACTCGATGTTAAATTCTCAATGTTCTTGTACCTTGAGAGATGTTCGGCCATCTCGGTGAAAACATTTTGCACGAGTTCCTCTTTCGCTGTGGAATGGAGAAATAAAAAGATCTGTGAGCTGAGCCAACCGAGACAGGTGTGTGTTTAATTTTACAACGTGACAATATTTGTGGCTTCCGACACAGGAAGTCAAGGTCAAGTATAACCTCGATGCAGTCTGGCCTTTAGATGCTGCAAGATAATCATATCCAGTCCACAGCCCAGACACAGGCCACTGGGCCCCACCGCTCCGTGCCGGGGTTTATGTCCCACCGCTCCGTGCCGGGGTTTATGTCCCACCGCTCCGTGCCGGGGTTTATGTTCCACACCAGCCCCCTCCCTCCCCTCTCCATCTCACCCCATCACCATATCCTTCTATTCCTTTCTCCCTCATGTGTTTATCCAGCTTCTCCTTAAATGTATCTCTGCTCCTCGCCTCGACCCCTCCCTGTGGGAGCGAGTTCCACATTCTCACCCCTCTCTGGGTAAAGAAGTTTCTCCTGAATTCCCCATTGGATTTATTAGTGACTGTCGTATATTGATGGCCCCTAGTTCTGGTCTCCCCCACAAGTGGAAACATCTTCTCTACGTCTACCCTATCGAACCCTTTCATAATCTACACACCTCCATCAGCTCACCCCTCGGCCTTCTCTTCTCCAGAGAAATGGGACCCAGCCTTTCCTGATAGTTATAACCTCTCAGTTCTGGGATCGCCCTCATAAATCTACTCTGCACCTTCTCCAGTGCCTCTATATCCTTTTTATAATATGGAGACCAGAACTGTGCACGGTGCTCCCGGTGTGGTCTAACCCAGGTATATGGAGACCAGACCTAGGACATCAGAGAGAACTCCCCTGCTCCTTTTCCAATAATGCTAGTAGGTCCTTTTACATCCACATGAGAGGATATTCGGGGGACTCAGTTTCATATCTCATCTGAAAGCCTCTAACAGTGCAGCACTCCCTCAGCACTGCCCCTCCGACAGTGCGGCACTCCCTCAGCACTGCCCCTCCGACAGTGCGGCGCTCCCTCAGTACTGCCCCTCCGACAGTGCAGCACTCCCTCAGCACTGCCCCTCCGACAGTGCGGCACTCCCTCAGTACTGCCCCTCCGACAGTGCGGTACTCCCTCAGTACTGCCCCTCCGACAGTGCGGCACTCCCTCAGTACCGCCCCTCCGACAGTGCAGCGCTCCCTCAGTACCGCCCCTCCGACAGTGCGGCACTCCCTCAGTACCGCCCCTCCGACAGTGCGGCGCTCCCTCAGCACTGCCCCTCCGACAGTGCGGCGTTCCCTCAGCACTGCCCCTCCGACAGTGCGGCGCTCCCTCAGTACTGCCCCTCCGACAGTGCGGCGCTCCCTCAGTACTGCCCCTCCGACAGTGCGGCGCTCCCTCAGCACTGCCCCTCCGACAGTGCGGCGCTCCCTCAGTACTGCCCCTCCGACAGTGCGGCGCTCCCTCAGCACTGCCCCTCCGACAGTGCGGCGCTCCCTCAGTACTGCCCCTCCGACAGTGCGGCGCTCCCTCATTACTGACCCTCCGACAGTGCGGCACTCCCTCAGTACTGCCCCTCCGACAGTGCGGCACTCCCTCAGTACTGCCCCTCCGACAGCGCAGTACGGCGCTCCCTCAGTACTGCCCCTCCGACAGTGCGGCACTCCCTCAGTACTGCCCCTCCGACAGTGCGGCACTCCTTCAGTACTGCCTCTCCGACAGTGCGGCGCTCCCTCAGTACTGCCCCTCTGACAGTACGGCGCTCCCTCAGTACTGCCCCTCCGACAGTGCGGCACTCCTTCAGTACTGCCTCTCCGACAGTGCGGCGCTCCCTCAGTACTGCCCCTCCGACAGTGCGGCGCTCCCTCAGTACTGCCCCTCCGACAGTGCGGCGCTCCCTCAGTACTGCCCATCTGACAGTGCGGTGCTCCCTCAGTACTGCTCCTCCGACAGTGCGGCGCTCCCTCAGTACTGCCCCTCTGACAGTGCGGCGCTCCCTCAGTACTGCCCCTCCGACAGTGCGGCGCTCCCTCAGTACTGCCCCTCTGACAGTGCGGTGCTCCCTCAGTACTGCCCCTCCGACAGTGCGGCGCTCCCTCAGTACTGCCCCTCTGACAGTGCGGTGCTCCCTCAGTACTGCTCCTCCGACAGTGCGGCGCTCCCTCAGTACTGCCCCTCTGACAGTGCGGTGCTCCCTCAGTACTGCCCCTCTGACAGTGCGGTGCTCCCTCAGTACTGCTCCTCCGACAGTGCGGCGCTCCCTCAGTACTGCCCCTCCGACAGTGCGGCGCTCCTTCAGTACTGCTGCTATGACAACGCTGCCTAACCTGAATACAGGCTCAACCCAAGCTCAGGCTTCAATGAATAAGCCAGGTCAGGTTCCTGTGAGCCCGTATGCCACTGTTACATTGCAATGCTCAACGTCAAGAATATATTGCTGTGAACTCCCTTACCAGTTGCCAGTGCAGATACAGCGATAACCTTGTACGGAAAACTGGAAATAAAGTAAGAATTAGAGCCAATTCCAAAATATATTTGATGATCCCCCTTTGTATATTTCTTGCTATTTAAATTATTTTTCAATCCCTTTCTCCCCAAACTCTTGAGAACTCTACCCACCAATTCAATCCCCTCCCACAACCCATGGACACTCTCCCCTACCAATGTATATACCTGCCTCTTTTTTCCAAGCAATGCGAGATCCACTGAAGTCCCCCAGGCCAGCTAAAGCTCGACTTAACCACAACAGTCAAACCTCACCGACCAATCCCTGGCCAGTCCAGTACCCTGACTCACCTCTTGGAGTTGATGGGCATATCTGGGTCAATGCCAATTGGTGTGCCATCTTGGGCTACCAACGACACTACTTCCCCTCTAGAAGTATAAGCAAGATAAGTTAGAAAGAACGACATACATTTGAATGGTAATCCTCAACACATTAACGTAAGAACATAAGAAATAGGAGCAGGAGTCGGCCATTCGGCCCCTCGAGCCTGCTCCGCCATTTAATACGATCATGGCTGATCCGATCATGGACTCAGCTCCACTTCCCTGCCCGCCCCCTTATCCCCTTATCGGTTAAGAAACCGTCTATCTCTGTCTTAAATTTATTCAATGTCCCGGCTTCCACAGCTCTCTGAGGCAGAGAATTCCACAGATTTACAGCCCTCTGAGAGAAGAAATTCCTCCTCATCTCAGTTTTAAATGGGCGGCCCCTTATTCTAAGACCATGCCCCCTAGTTCTAGTCTCCCCCATCAGTGGAAACATCCTCTCTGCATCCACCTTGTCAAGCCCCCTCATAATCTGATACGTTTCGATAAGATCACCTCTCATTCTTCTGAATTCCAATGAGTAGAGGCCCAATCTCCTCAACCTTTCCTCATAAGTCAACCCCCTCATCCCCGGAATCAACCGAGTGAACCTTCTCTGAACTGCCTCCAAAGCAAGTATATCCTTTCGTAAATATGGAAACCAAAACTGCACGCAGTACTCCAGGTGTGGCCTCACCAATACCCTGTATAACTGTAGCAAGACTTCCCTGCTTTTATACTCCATCCCCTTTGCATTAAATGGTCGGACACTGAGAAGTGTAGAGGAACAGAGGAACCTGGGAGTGCAGGTCCACAGATCCCATGAAGGTAGCAGGCCAGGTAGATAAGGTGGTTAAGAAGGCATACGGAACGCTTGCCTTTATTAGTCGAGGCATAGAATACAAGAGCAGGGAGGTTATGCTTGAACTGGTTAGGCCACAGCTGGAGTACTGCGTGCAGTTCTGGTCACCACGTTACAGGAAAGATGTGATTGCACAAGAGAGGGTGCAGAGGAGATTTACCAGGATGTTGCACTGGAGTGGGTACAGAGGAGATTTACCAGGATGTTGCACTGGAGAGGGTACAGAGGAGATTTACCAGGATGTTGCACTGGAGAGGGTACAGAGGAGATTTACCAGGATGTTGCACTGGAGAGGGTACAGAGGAGATTTACCAGGATGTTGCACTGGAGAGGGTGCAGAGGAGATTTACCAGGATGTTGCACTGGAGAGGGTACAGAGGAGATTTACCAGGATGTTGCACCAGAGACTGTACAGAGGAGATTTACCAGGATGTTGCACTGGAGAGGGTACAGAGGAGTTTTACCAGGATGTTGCACTAGAGAGGGTACAGAGGAGATTTACCAGGATGTTGCACTGGAGAGGGTACAGAGGAGATTTACCAGGATGTTGCACGAGAGAGGGTACAGAGGAGATTTACCAGGATGTTGCACTGGAGAGGGTGCAGAGGAGATTTACCAGGATGTTGCCGGGACTGGAGAATTGTAGCGATGAGAAAAGATTGGATAGGCTGGGGTTGTTTTCTTTGGAACAGAGGAGGCTGAGGGGAGACCTGATTGAGGTGTATAAAATGATGAGGGGCCTGGATAGAGTGGATAGGAAGGACCTGTTTCCCTTGGCAGAGGGGTCAACAACCAGGGGGCATAGATTGAAAGTAATTGGGGGGAGGTTTAGAGGGGATTTGAGGGGAAATGTTTTCACCCGGAGGGTGATGGGGGTCTGGGGGGAACTCACTGCCTGAAAGGGTGGTAGAGGCAGAAACCCTCACCACATTTGGATGTACACTTGAAGTGCCGTAACCTGCAGGGCTACGGACCGAGAGCTGGAAAGTGGGACTTAATGTGGTTGAACAGACCAATACGGGAACCACAGTCCCTGTCACAGGTGGGACAGATAGATGTTGAGGGAAGGGGAGGGTGGGACTGGTTTGCCGCACGCTCCTTCCACTGCCTGCGTTTGGTTTCTGCATGCTCTCGGCGACGAGACTCGAGGTGCTCAGCGCCCTCCTGGATGCACTTCCTCCACTTCGGGCGGACTGGTCTTTGGGCCCAGGGACTCCCAGGTATCGGTGGGGATGTTGCACTTTATCAGGAAGGCTTTGAGGGTGGTCCCTTGTAACGTTTCCTCTGCCCGCCTTTGGCTCGTTTGCCCGTGAAGGAGTTCCGAGTAGAGCGCTCGCTTTGGGGAGTCTCGTGTCTGGGGGACATGCGGACAATGTGGCCCTGCCCAGCGGAGCTGGTCGAGTGTGGTCAGTGCTTCGATGCTGGGGATGTTGGCCTGGTCGAGGACACTAACGTTGGTGCGTCTGTCCTCCCGGGGGATTTGCAGGATCTTGCGGAGACATCGTTGGTGGTATTTCTCCAGCGACTTGAGGTGTCTACTGTACATGGTCCATGTCTCTGAGCCATACAGGAGGGCGGGTATCACTACAGCCCTGTAGACCATGAGCTGGGGCTGAGGTACCTACTGTACATGGTCCATGTCTCTGAGCCATACAGGAGGGCGGGTATCACTACAGCCCTGTAGTCCGTGAGCTTGGTGACAGTTTTGAGGGCATGGCATGCGAATGATGTGGCCTGCCCAGCGGAGCTGATCGAGTGTGGTCACTGTTGTAATGTAGCAAACGTGGTAGCGAATCTGCGCACAGCAAGCTCCCACCGACAACGACGTGATAATGACCCAGACCAGCTGTGCTTTGCAGTCAATTGCCGATTGCTGCTGTGTTAACACCCTCTGCGGATTTGAAAGCTTTTCTCGATCACTCGCTCGCATGGACTTGCAGTGATCTCAGCTAAAAATTGATTGATACAAGCTTTGGAATTAAGCTGGACAATTAAGGAAACTAAACTGACTTGATGCATAGCAACAATGGAGGTGTTTAGGTGAGACCCTGAACACGATTGACCAGGGTGGGGAAAACAACCACTGGAGCTGTCGAACCTGTAAAAAGACCGGACAACAAAGGACCCCCACAGAATTTTTGCATAACAGCAATCAGCAGAAGGAAATATCTTTTGCATTGTCGACTCCGCGTGCAATTTAAGTAGCCATTCCAAATCATCACCAAACCGTTAAAGGGATCGACAATCGAATTTCGCTCCAGGGGGACGCTTATTCAAAACCTGGATATAAATCGATGGACACAGACACACAAGCAGGTGAAGCAGAGGCAGCAGCAAGAACACATGAAGAAACAGCGAGCAGGCAACAGAGGAAAATTGGCAGAAGGAGCACCAACCGGTCATGGAACCAATGGCAACGAACCGACAATAGCGACAGCCAGGAATGGCGACTGTATGTCTTCAGTCGGTTTCCCTCAGACGTCTAGTCCTGTAGTTTTTGGTCGGTTTCTTTTGCGTAATGAAACTGAACACTGGGTTAAGCCTAAAATTTTGTCCCACGTGTTGTCCTTTCCCACTATAAGTTCCGAGGTTTAAGCATCAGAGTAAAGTGACCAACAAACACCCTACCGACATCAATAAGAACATAACAAATAGAAGCAGGAATAGGCCAGACGGCCCCTCGAGCCTGCACAGGGGATGGAGTATAAAAGCAGGGAAGTCTTGCTCCAGTTATACAGGGTGTTGGTGAGGCCACACCTGGAGTAATGCGTGCAGTTTTGGTCTCCGTATTTACGAAAGGATATACTTGCTTTGGAGGCAGTTCAGAGAAGGTTCACTCAGTTGATTCCGGGGATGAGGGGGTTGACTTATGAGGAAAGGTTGAGTAGGTTGGGCCTCTGCTCATTGGAGTTCAGAAGAATGAGAGGCGATCTTATTAGATTATGAGGGGGCTCGACAAGGTGGATGCAGAGAGGATGTTTCCACTGATGGGGGAGACTAGAACTAGGGGGCATGGTCTTAGAATAAGTGGCCGCCCATTTAAAACTGAGATGAGGAGGAATTTCTTCTCTCAGAGGGTTGTAAATCTGTGGAATTCGCTGCCTCAGAGAGCTGTGGAAGCCGGGACATTGAATAAATTTAAGACAGAGATAGACAGTTTCTTAACCGATAAGGGGATAAGGGGACGGGCAGGGAAGTGGAGCTGAGTCCATGATCGGATCAGCCATGATGGTATTAAATGGCGGAGCAGGCTCGAGGGGCCGAATGGCTGACTCCTGCTCCTATTTCTTATGTTCTTATGATTGAGTAAGAAAAAAGCAGCACCCTCTCTGCATTTACAGCATACGATATACAGCAACAACTTACGTTTATAAAGCACCTTTAACTTAGTGAAATGTTTCCCAGGAACGTTATCAATATTTGACACCGAGCCACATCAGGAGATATTAGGACAGGCGACCAAAAGCTGGGTCGAAGACGTCAGTTTTATGGAGCGTCTTAAAGGAGGAGAGAGAGGTGGAGAGGTTCAGGGAGGGAGTTCCAGAGCTTGGGGCCCAGGCAGCTGAAGGCACGGCCACCGATGGTGGAGCGATGGGAATCGGGGGATGGGCAAGAGGGCAGAATTGGAGGAACGCAGAGATCTGGGAGGGGTGTAGGGGCTGGAGGGGGTTACAGAGATAGGGAGGTGTGTAGGGGCTGGAGGAGGTTACAGAGATAGGGAGGGGTTTTGGGGCTGGAGGAAGTTACAGAGATAGGGAGGGGTGTAGGGGCTGGAGGGAGTTACAGAGATAGGGAGGGGTGTCGGGGCTGGAGGAGGTTACTGAGATAGGGAGAGGTGTAGGTGCTGGGGGTGGTTACAGAGATAGGGAGGGTTGTAGGGGCTGGAGGAGGTTACAGAGATAGGGAGGGGTGTAGAGGCTGGAGGAGGTTACAGAGATAGGGAGGGTTGTAGGTGCTGGAGGAGGTTACAGAGATAGGTAGGGGTGTAGTGGCTGGAGGAGGTTACAGAGATAGGGAGGGGTGCAGGGGCTGGAAGGGGTGCAGAGATAGGGAGGTGTGTAGGGGCTGGAGGAGGTTACAGAGATAGGGAGGGGTGTAGGGGCTGGAGGGGGTTACAGAGATAGGGAGGGGTGTCGGGGCTGGAGGTGGTTACAGAGCTAGGGAGGGGTGTAGGGGCTGGACGGTTACAGAGATAGTGAGGGGTGTAGGGGCTGGAGGAAGTTACAGAGATAGGGAGGGGTGTAGGGGCTGGAGGCGGTTACAGAGATAGCGGGGGGTGTAGGGGCTGGAGGAGGTTACAGAGATAGGGAGGTGTGTAGGGGCTGGAGGCGGTTACAGAGCTCAGGAGGGGTGTAGAGGCTGGAGGAGGTGACAGAGATAGGGAGGTGTGTAGGGACTGGAGGGGGTTACAGAGATAGGGAGGGGTGTAGAGGCTGGAGGAGGTTACAGAGATAGGGAGTGGTGTATGGGCTGGAGGAGGTTACAGAGATAGGGAGCGGTGTAGAGGCTGGAGGAGGTTACAGAGATAGGGAGGGGTGTAGGAGCTGGAGGTGATTAGAGAGAAACGGAGGGGTGTAGGGGCTGGAGGTGGTTACAGAGATAGGGAGGGGTGTAGGGGCTGGAGGAGGTTACAGAGATAGCGGGGGGTGTAGGGGCTGGAGGAGGTTACAGAGATAGGGAGGTGTGTAGGGGCTGGAGGCGGTTACAGAGCTCAGGAGGGGTGTAGAGGCTGGAGGAGGTTACAGGGATAGGGAGGTGTGTAGGGACTGGAGGAGGTTACAGAGATAGGGAGGGGTGTAGAGGCTGGAGGAGGTTACAGAGATAGGGAGCGGTGTAGAGGCTGGAGGAAGTTACAGAGATAGGGAGGGGTGTAGAGGCTGGAGGAGGTTACAGAGATAGGGAGATGTGTAGGGACTGGAGGAGGTTACAGAGATAGGGAGGGGTGTAGAGGCTGGAGGAGGTTACAGAGATAGGGAGGGGTGTAGGTACTGGAGGAGGTTACAGAGATAGGGAGGGGTGTAGGAGCTGGAGGTGGTTACAGAGATAGGGAGCGGTGTAGAGGCTGGAGGAAGTTACAGAGATAGGGAGGGGTGTATGGACTGGAGGAGGTTACAGAGATAGGGAGGGGTGTATGGACTGGAGGAGGTTACAGAGATAGGGAGGGGTGTAGAGGCTGGAGGAGGTTACAGAGATAGGGAGGGGTGTAGGTACTGGAGGAGGTTACAGAGATAGGGAGGGGTGTAGGGGCTGGAGGTGGTTACAGAGATAGGGAGAGGTGTAGGGGCTGGAGGAGGTTACAGAGATAGGGAGGGGTGTAGGGGCTGGAGGTGGTTACAGAGATAGGGAGGGGTGTAGGGGCTGGAGGAGGTTACAGAGATAGGAAGGGGTGTAGGGGCTGGAGGAGGTTACAGAGATAGGGAGGGGTGTAGGGGCTGGAGGAGGTTACAGAGATAGGGAGGGGTGTAGGGGCTGGAGGTGGTTACAGAGATAGGGAGGGGTGTAGGGGCTGGAGGAGGTTACAGAGATAGGGAGGGGTGTAGGGGCTGGAGGAAGTTACAGAGATAGGGAGGGGTGTAGGTACTGGAGGAAGTTACAGAGATAGGGAGGGGTGTAGGGGCTGGAGGAGGTTACAGAGATAGGGAGGGGTGTAGGGGCTGGAGGAGGTTACAGAGATAGGGAGGGGTGTAGCGGCTGGAGGAGGTTACAGAGATAGGGAGGGGTGTAGGGGCTGGAGGTGGTTACAGAGATAGGGAGGGGTGTAGGGGCTGGAGGAGGTTACAGAGATAGGGAGGGGTGTAGGGGCTGGAGGAGGTTACAGAGATAGGGAGGGTCTAGGGGCTGGAGGAGGTTACAGAGATAGGGAGGGTGTAGGGGCTGGAGGGGGTTACAGAGATAGGGAGGGGTGTAGGGGCTAGAGGAGGTTACAGAGATAGGGAGGGGTATAGGGGCTGGAGGAGGTTACAGAGATAGGGAGGGGTATAGGGGCTGGAGGAGGTTACAGAGATAGGGAGGGGTATAGGGGCTGGAGGAGGTTACAGAGATAGGGAGGGGGCGAGGTGGGATTTGAACACGAGGATGAGAATTTTGAAGTCGATGCATTGCCGGACAGGGAGCCAATGTCGGTCAGCGAGCACGGAGGGGGGGATGGGTGAGTGGGACTGGATACGCGGGCACATGGACAGCAGTCACTTATTTGGTCAGAGTTCCAGAAGGTTCTTTACGTCAACACAGGTTATTCGATCGAGGTTGACTGACCTTAGGACACCAGCAGCTGTACACACGAGGTCACGGACATCGGTAGGGCTGGAGAGGTGTGTGAAAATCACCTGTAATGAAGATCAGAGGACTGTTTCAAAGGAGCGAAGAACTCAAACAAGAACCTGTATTCATATAGCGCCTGTAATGTAGTGAAAGATCCCAAGGTGTTGCACAGGAGCGTTGTAAGACAAAGAATTTGACACCGAGCCGAATAAGGAGATATCAGAGCAGGTGACCAAAAGCTTGGTCAAAGAGGTCGGTTTTAAGGAGCGTCTTGAAGGAGGAGAGAGAGGTAGAGAGGCGGAGAGGTTTAGGGAGGGAGTTCCAGAGCTTGGGGCCCAGGCAACAGAAGGCACGGCCACCGATGGTGGAGCGATTCTAATCAAGAGGGCAGAATTAGAGGAATGCAGAGATCTCCGGGGGTGTGGGGGGGGGGGGTGGGGGGCAGGGGTTGTGGGGCTGGGGGAGGTTACAGAGATAGGGAGGGGTGTAGGGGCTGGAGGAGGTTACAGAGATAGGGAGTGGTGTAGGGGCTGGAGGAGGTTACAGAGATAGGGAGGGGTGCAGGGGCTGGAGGGGGCTACAGAGAGTGGGAGGGGTGTAGGGGCTGGAGGAGGTTACAGAGATAGGGAGGGGTGTAGGGGCTGGAGGAGGTTACAGACATAGGGAGGGGTGTAGGGTCTGGAGGAGGTTACAGAGATAGGGAGGGGTGTAGGGGCTGGAGGAGGTTACAGAGATAGGGAGGGGTGTAGGGTCTGGAGGGAGTTACAGAGATAGGGAGTGGTGTAGGGGCTGGAGGAGGTTACAGAGATAGGGAGGGGTGTAGGGGCTGGAGGAGGTTACAGAGATAGGGAGGGGTGTAGGGGCTGGAGGAGGTTACAGAGATAGGGAGGGGTGTCGGGGCTGGAGGAGGTTACAGAGATAGGGAGGAGTGTAGGGGCTGGAGGAGATTACAGAGAAATAGGAGGGGTGCAGGGGCTGGGGGAGGTTACAGAGATAGGGAGGGTTGTAGGGGCTGGAGGGAGTTACAGAGATGGAGAGGAGCGTAGGGGTTGGAGGAGGTTACAGAGATAGGGAGGCGTGTAGGATCTGGAGGAATTTACAGAGATAGGGAGTAGTGTAGGGGCTAAAGGAGGTTACAGAGATAGGGAGGAGTGTAGGGGCTGGAGGAGATTACAGAGAAATAGGAGGGGTGCAGGGGCTGGATGAGGTTACAGAGATAGGGAGGGGTGTTGGGGCTGGATGAGGTGACAGAGATAGGGAGGGTTGTAGGGGCTGGAGGAGGTTACAGAGATAGGGAGGGCTGTAGGGGCTGGAGGAGGTTACAGAGATAGGGAGGGGGATGAAGGCCATGGATGGATTTGAAAACAAGGATGAGAATTTTGAAATCGAGGCGTTGCCGGACCGGGAGCCAATGAAGGTCAGCGAGCACAGGGGGTGATGGGTGAGTGGGACTGGGTGCGAGTTAGGACACGGGTGCAGTGAGCACAGGGGGTGATGGGTGAGCGGGACTGGGTGTGAGTTAGGACACGGGGCAGTGAGCACAGGGGGTGATGGGAGAGTGGGACTCGGTGCGAGTTAGGACACGGGGCAGTGAGCACAGGGGGTGATGGGTGAGTGGGACTGGGTGCGAATTAGGACATGGGGCAGTGAGCACAGGGTGTGATGGGTGAGCGGGACTCGGTGCGAGTTAGGATACGGGGGCAGTGAGCACAGGAGGTGATGGGTGAGTGGGACTGGGTGTGAGTTAGGACATGGGTCAGTGAGCACAGGGGGTGATGGGTGAGCGGGACTCGGTGCGAGTTAGGACATGGGTCAGTGAGCACAGGGGGTGATGGGTGAGTGGGACTCGGTGCGAGTTAGGACACGGGGGCAGTGAGCACAGAGGGTGATGGGTGAGCGGGACTCGGTGCGTGTTAGGACACGGGGGCAGTGAGCACAGGGGGTGATGGGTGAGTGGGACTCGGTGCGAGTTAGGACACGGGGCAGTGAGCACAGGGGGTGATGGGTGAGCGGGACTCGGTGCGAGTTAGGACACGGGGGCAGTGAGCACAGGGGGTGATGGGTGAGCGGGACTCGGTGCGAGTTAGGATACGGGGGCAGTGAGCACAGTGGGTGATGGGTGAGCGGGACTCGGTGCGAGTTAGGACATGGGTCAGTGAGCACAGGGGGTGATGGGTGAGTGGGACTCGGTGCGTGTTAGGACACGGGGGCAGTGAGCACAGGGGCTGATGGGTGAGTGGGACTCGGTGCGTGTTAGGACACGGGGGCAGTGAGCACAGGGGGTGATGGGTGATGTGAGTTACTCTGTGGGTATGTGGCCGGAAGCTCATTTCAGTTAATTTCTCTAGCTCTGCAACTTTCGATTGGTTCGTAGACTCTCTCACTGGGGACTGAACTGTACTGGGCAGGTGTGTGACAGAAACTGAAGGAAGTAACGATTCAGTGATACAGAGATTATTGTTTTTAGCTACTTTGCTTTTTTTTTAGCATATTTTAGCGATGAGGAAAGATTGGAGAGGCTGGGGTTGTTTGCTTTGGAACAGAGGAGGCTGAGGGGAGACCTGATTGAGGTGTATAAAATGATGAGGGGCCTGGATAGAGTGGATAGGACGGACCTGTTTCCCTTGGCAGAGGGGTCAACAACCAGGGGGCGTGGATTGAAAGTAATTGGGCGGGAGGTTTAGAGGGGGTTTGAGGCGAAATGTCTTCACCCAGAGGGTGGTGGGGGTCTGGGGGGGAACTCACTGCCTGAAAGAGTGGTAGAGGCAGAAACCCTCACCACATTTGGATGTACACTTGAAGTGCTGTAACCTGCAGGGCTACGGACCCAGAGCTGGAAAGTAGGATTAGGCTGAGTAGCTCTTTGTCGGACAGTGTAGAGGGAGCTTTACTCTGTATCTAACCCCCTGTACCTGCCCTGGGAGTGTTTGATGGGACAGTGTAGAGGGAGCTTTACTCTGTATCTAACCCCCTGTACCTGCCCTGGGAGTGTTTGATGGGACAGTGTAGAGGGAGCTTTACTCTGTATCTAACCCCCTGTATCTGCCCTGGGAGCGTTTGATGGGACAGTGTCGAGGGAGCTTTACTCTGTATCTAACTCCGTGCTGTACTTGCCCTGGGAGTGTTTGATGGGACAGTGTAGAGGGAGCTTTATCCTGTATCTAACCCCCTGTACCTGCCCTGGGAGTGTTTGATGGGACAGTGTAGAGGGAGCTTTACTCTGTATCTAACCGCCTGTATCTGCCCTGGGAGTGTTTGATGGGACATTGTAGATGGAGCTTTACTCTGTATCTAACCGCCTGTATCTGCCCTGGGAGTGTTTGATGGGACATTGTAGATGGAGCTTTACTCTGTATCTAACCCCCTGTACCTGCCCTGGGAGTGTTTGATGAGACAGTGTAGAGGGAGCTTTACTCTGTATCTAACCCCGTGCTGTTGCTGAACTGGGAGTGTTTGACGTGACAGTGTAGAGGGAGCTTTACTCTGTATCTAACCCACTGTACCTGCCCTGGGAGTGTTTGATGGGACAGTGTAGAGGGAGCTTTACTCTGTATCTAACCCCCTGTACCTGCCCTGGGAGTATTTGATGGGACAGTGTAGAGGGAGCTTTACTCTGTATCTAACCCCCTGTACCTGCCCTGGGAGTGTTTGATGGGACAGTGTAGAGGGAGCTTTACTCTGTATCTAACCCCCTGTACCTGCCCTGGGAGTGTTTGATGGGACAGTGTAGAGGGAGCTTTACTCTGTATCTAACCCCCTGTACCTGCCCTGGGAGTGTTTGATGGGACAGTGTAGAGGGAGCTTTACTCTGTATCTAACCCCCTGTACCTGCCCTGGGAGTGTTTGATGGGACAGTGTAGAGGGAGCTTTACTCTGTATCTAACCCCCTGTACCTGCCCTGGGAGTGTTTGATGGGACAGTGTAGAGGGAGCTTTACTCTGTATCTAACCCACTGTACCTGCCCTGGGAGTGTTTGATGCGACAGTGTAGAGGGAGCTTTACTCTATAAAACAGTTTTTACTATACAGCACAGTCAGAAAATACTTTTAAAGACTATTTATAGATTGTGGTAGAGTGCTCGTAAGTCATCAGGTGATAAGAATCAACAACGGAAAGTTCTAGAACAAGTCAGGTTGATTTGTGATCTAAGAGATAATTTCAAACACTCCTGACTCACTTTGCAATCCACTCCTGTGAACATGTATTTGACAAAGCTCATTAAAAGCTGCATTTCCTGAGTATGAAGATTAAATTGCTGATTACTTTTGTAAGGAACGAGAGATATAATTGTGGATCCTTATCAAAAGTGCAATTAACCTCACTGAAGGTCAAACACCACCTCGATAATCAAGGCACATTTTTTCTATCCTATAGCGGCATCAAACACTCCCAGAGCAGGTACAGGGGGTTAGATACAGAGTAAAGCTCCCTTTACACTGTCCCATCAAACACTCCCAGGGCAGGTACAGGGGGTTAGATACAGAGTAAAGCTCCCTCTACACTGTCCCATCAAACACTCCCAGGGCAGGTACAGGGGTTAGATACAGAGTAAAGCTCCCTCTACACTGTCCCATCAAACACTCCCAGGGCAGGTACAGGAGATTAGACACAGAGTAAAGCTCCCTCGACACTGTCCCATCAAACACTCCCAGGGCAGGTACAGGGGGTTAGATACAGAGTAAAGCTCCCTCTACACTGTCCCATCAAACACTCCCAGGGCAGGTACAGGGGGTTAGATACAGAGTAAAGCTCCCTCTACATTGTCCCATCAAACACTCCCAGGGCAGGTACAGGGGGTTAGATACAGAGTAAAGCTCCCTCTACACTGTCCCATCAAACACTCCCAGGGCAGGTACAGGAGATTAGACACAGAGTAAAGCTCCCTCTACACTGTCCCATCAAACACTCCCAGGGCAGGTACAGGGGGTTAGATACAGAGTAAAGCTCCCTCTACACTGTCCCATCAAACACTCCCAGGGCAGGTACAGGGGGTTAGATACAGAGTAAAGCTCCCTCTACACTGTCCCATCAAACACTCCCAGGGCAGGTACAGGAGATTAGATACAGAGTAAAGCTCCCTCTACACTGTCCCATCAAACACTCCCAGGGCAGGTACAGGAGATTAGACACAGAGTAAAGCTCCCTCTACACTGTTTGCCGAACACTGCCAGGGGCAGGTACAACCCTGGAATGCACAGTTCCAAGCTGGTTTCTCAAATCCTCGTGGTGATTTCGGGTGCTGGAATGATACAAACTCCTCAGTGGTCGGCTGAGACTGTCAGACGGTGTGTTGGGACAATGACGGCCAACGTTAGCAATGCTCACCGGCCCCCACACCCCCCGCCCCAGAATGAACCCACCTTGCGGATCGATCCCTCGATGTCCAGGTGAATGACCTTGGGCTGGGGGGCCGAGGAAGCTGTGCCCATGGTGTGCGAAGGATCCCAAGGGGCGGTGTGCGGGACTCGCTTCCTCGTCGGGGGTCCCAGGGCAGGGCTGTTGGCGGGTCGATGGGGGGGGGGGGCGAGGGAGTCCGGCAGAGCTCGCCTCGGTGTCCGCTCACAGGGTCTGCGTTTCGCGTCTCTCTGTCTCTCTCTCTCTGTCTCTCTCTCTCAGTCCTTCACACTCTTCAACTAAGGAGGCGGACTCAACGTCACAGTGGCTTAGGGCTCGTTTCCTTGGCAACGTTACCATCGCCTGGGATGGCTAGGGAGTGAATTAATTTCCTCTCGAAATATAAGTGCTCACTAATTTGCTCTTTGCGTTTTAAGGGTGTTTGTGTGTGTGTATGACGTGATGACTGTTTCCAATCAGCGATTCATTTAGAATTCCTCTCCAGCGATGTATAGAATAAGAACAAAAGCGGTTTTGGCTGACAGAGGTGGGACTGTCAGCTGTGAGGAGGTCACAAAGCGTGTACAAAGCGGGCACAGACCGTTGTCAGCTGTGTCAGCCATGGCTTAGTGGGTAGAACTCTCGCCTGGCAGTCAGGAGGCTGTGAGTTCCAGACGCACTCCAGGCTGACGCACCCAGTGCAGTGCTGAGGGAGCGCCGGACTGCGCTGGCGGAGGGGCAGGACTGAGGGAGTAAAGCTCCCTCTACACTGTCCCATCACACACTCCCAGGGCAGGTACAGGGGGTTAGATACAGAGTAAAGCTCCCTCTACACTGTCCCATCACACACTCCCAGGGCAGGTACAGGGGGTTAGATACAGAGTAAAGCTCCCTCTACACTGTCCCAACAAACACTCCCAGGGCAGGTACAGGGGGTTAGATACAGAGTAAAGCTCCCTCTACACTGTCCCATCAAACACTCCCAGGGCAGGTACAGGGGGTTAGATACAGAGTAAAGCTCCCTCTACACTGTCCCATCAAACACTCCCAGGGCAGGTACAGGGGGTTAGATACAGAGTAAAGCTCCCTCTACACTGTCCCATCAAACACTCCCAGGGCAGGTACAGTGGGTTAGATACAGAGTAAAGCTCTCTTCTCCTGAGTCTTTCTGTTGGGGAATTAAAAGACTTTGATATTTACTTCCTGACATCCCCAGATGGAGCTAATTAAATCTGTGTTTGAAATAAATGCATGGTTGCTCAGAGGACAGTCAAATCAAAACCGTCCCATCTATTTTCCATTCCACTTTCATGTTGGCACTGAGCGGAATTAGATTTCCATCGGATAAAAGGAACTAATGAGAACCAACCGAGAATAGGAAATGAGAAATTATGTCCGTTGTTGTGACATGTTCCTGCTTGACTCAGAATACAACTCCAACTCATTCAGCCCCTCGAGCCTGTTACACAGGAACAGGAGGAGGCCCATTCAGCCCCTCGAGCCTGTTACACAGGAACAGGAGGAGGCCCATTCAGCCCCTCGAGCCTGTTACACAGGAACAGGAGGAGGCCCATTCAGTCCCTCGAGCCCGTTACACAGGAACAGGAGGAGGCCCATTCAGCCCCTCGAGCCTCCTTCAGCCCCTCGAGCCTGTTACACAGGAACAGGAGGAGGCCCATTCAGCCCCTCGAGCCTGTTACACAGGAACAGGAGGAGGCCCATTTAGCCCCTCGAGCCTGTTACACAGGAACAGGAGGGGGCCCATTCAGCCCCTCGAGCCTGTTACACAGGAATAGGAGGAGGCCCATTCAGCCCCTCGAGCCTGTTACACAGGAACAGGCGGAGGCCCATTCAGCCCCTCGAGCCTGTTACACAGGAACAGGAGGAGGCCCATTCAGCCCCTCGAGCCTGTTATACAGGAACAGGAGGAGGCCCATTCAGCCCCTCGAGCCTGTTACACAGGAACAGGAGGAGGCCCATTCAGCCCCTCGAGCCTGTTACACAGCAACAGGAGGAGGCCCATTCAGCCCCTCGAGCCTGTTACACAGCAACAGGAGGAGGCCCATTCAGCCCCTCGATCACATCACGGCTGACCTGTACGTTAACCCCATCTACCCGCCTTGGTTCCGTAACCCTTAATACCCGGACCCGGCACAAATCTACCGATCTCAGTTTTGAAAGCCCCAATTGACCCTCGGCCTTGACAGCATTTTGCGGGAGAGAGTTCCCGATTCCCGCTGCCCTTTGTGAGAAGAAGTCCTTCCTGACATCACCCCTGAACGGCCTGGCTCGAATTTTAAGGTGACGCCCCCTTGTTCTGGACTGCCCCCACCCGAGGGAACAGTTTCTCCCTCGATCTCCCCGATCGAGTCGTTTAATCGTCTCAAACCCCTCCACCAGATCGCCCCTTAATCTTCTAAACTCGAGGGAACACAGGCCCGGTCTGTGCGACCTGCCCTGGCATTTGCATATTTTCATATTTGCATATTTACGAAAGCATATACTTTCCGAGAGAAGGTTCACTCGGTTGATTCCGGAGATGAGGGGGTTGACTTATGAGGAAAGGTTGAGGAGGTTGGGCCTCTATCATTGGAATTCGTAGACGTAATTACACTGGGGAGAGGCTGTTCACCTGCTGAGTGTGGGAAGGGATTTATTCATTCAGCCCAGCTGAAACATAGAAACATAGAAAATAGGTGCAGGAGTAGGCCATTCGGCCCTTCGAGCCTGCACCACCATTCAATGAGTTCATGGCTGAACATGCAACTTCAGTACCCCATTCCTGCTTTCTCGCCATACCCCTTGATCCCCCCGAGTAGTAAGGACTACATCTAACTCCTTTTTGAATATATTTAGTGAATTGGCCTCAACAACTTTCTGTGGTAGAGAATTCCACAGGTTCACCACTCTCTGGGTGAAGAAGTTTCTCCTCATCTCGGTCCTAAATGGCTTACCCCTTATCCTTAGACTGCGACCCCTGGTTCTGGACTTCCCCAACATCGGGAACATTCTTCCTGCATCTAACCTGTCTAAACCCGTCAGAATCTTATCCGTTTCTATGAGATCCCCTCTCATCCTTCTAAATTCCAGTGAATAAAGGCCCAGTTGATCCAGTCTCTCCTCATATGTCAGTCCCGCCATCCCGGGAATCAGTCTGATGAACCTTCGCTGCACTCCCTCAATAGCAAGAATGTCCTTCCTCAGATTAGGAGACAAAAACTGAACACAATATTCCAGGTGAGGCCTCACTAGGGCCCTGTACAACTGCGGTATGACCTCCCTGATCCTATACTCAAATCCCCTAGCTATGAAGGCCAACATGCCATTTGCCTTCTTCATGGCCTGCTGTACCTGCATGCCAATTTCAATGACTGATGTACCATGACACCCAGGTCTCGTTGCATCTCCCCTTTTCCTAATCTGTCGCCATTCAGATAATATTCTGCCTTCCTGTTTTTGCCACCAAAGTGGATAACCTCACATTTATCCACATTATACTGCATCTGCCACGCATTTGCCCACTCACCTAACCTGTCCAAGTCACCCTGCAGCCTCTTAGCGTCCTCCTCACAGCTCACACCGCCACCCAGCTTAGTGTCATCTGCAAACTTGGAGACGTTACACTCAATTACTTCATCTAAATCGTTGGGTGATGTCCGCTGGTGCGGTAGGGTGCGTATTGGAATTATGGGGTGAGTGCCCACTTTCTCCCGTCAGAAATAGGTTTTAAAGTCCCTTTAGGCAATGTTTCACCTGTTGGTAGCGAGGACTAGATTGTAAAGTGGAAACTTTCGAATCTTCGCTTTCTTTTGAGGAGTTTTGGTTTCGGAATTGGTCGATCGCGGTGCTTTTTGATGTTACCACGTTGGCTGTGGGTCGGTTGTTGCCGCGATGGCGATGTCCAGAGTTACTGGGGTTGCTTTTCTCTGCCCTGGTGATATTTTTCTTCTTCGATAGCAGGGCAGTGTGGCCCCGGGAGTTTTGTCGAGGATGGAGAGGCTTGTTAAAACTGCTTCTCTCCGTGCTCCCAGCTTGATGCTCTCTGATGCCATGCATAAGCTTCATTAAAGCAGGGCCCCAGTTATACATTTGGAGCCGTTCTAATCTTTGCGCCAAATCAGCCCCGTTTCTATGTTTAATTTTTGGCAGGCTTGATATCTCTTTGTCATATTTTGGTGGGCTCGTTAACGGTAACCTGTCTCAGATGTGTCGATCTCTTAAACTTCTTTCTCGATGGGGAAAAATTAGCTTTGGTATTTGCAATGTCTGCCTAGGCCAGGGTTTCCATGCGGGCTGGATGGCCCATGGTCATTATGTATACGCTGGATGGGTTTCCTGCTCAGGGTGACGGCTGGCTATCTCTGTTGTTGATTGTTGTTATGTTAATGTCTCCCGGGGTCCCGGGTTTTCGAGCTTACGCAATTCCCCAGGCAATTTGTTTAGCTTCAATACCCCAGACAGCTTCAATACCCAAAACTGGTTTCTTTTGAAGGAGAGTTATCCTTCAGTTTTTAGGGGCAGGGAGGTGTTACTACAGTTGTACAGGGCCTTGGTGAGGCCACACCCGGAGTATTGTGTACAGTTTTGGTCTCCTAACTTGAGGAAGGACATTCTTGCTATTGAGGGAGTGCAGCGAAGGTTCACCAGACTGATTCCCGGGATGGCGGGACTGACCTATCAAGAAAGACTGGATCAACTGGGCTTGTATTCACTGGAGTTCAGAAGAATGAGAGGGGACCTCATAGAAACGTTTAAAATTCTGACGGGACTGGACAGGTTAGATGCAGGAAGAATGTTCCCATTGTTGGGGAAGTCCAGAACCAGGGGTCACAGTCTGAGGATAAGGGGTAAGCCATTTAGGACCGAGATGAGGAGAAACTTCTTCACCCAGAGAGTGGTGAACCTGTGGAATTCTCCACCACAGAAAGTTGTTGAGGCCAATTCACTAAATATATTCAAAAAGGAGTTAGATGAAGTCCTTGCTACTCGGGGGATCAAGGGGTATGGCGAGAAAGCAGGAATGGGGTACTGAAGTTGCATGTTCAGCCATGAACTCATTGAATGGCGGTGCAGGCTCGAAGGGCCGAATGGCCTACTCCTGCACCTATTTTCGATGTTTCTATGTTTTTCTGTAATGTAACCCTTCAGCCCTCCTGGGTATCATTCTGGTGAATCTGTCCGTTCCCCTTCCGAGGCCGAAATATCGCTCCTGACGGGCGGGGCCCCAAAGACTGGACGTGGTTACGGCTGATTTGATCTGGGCCCCTTCATCGTCACCCCCCCCACCCCCAACACTCTACCTCCCGCAAGTGCTCCCCCTCGACCTGTGAACTCACCGATAGTTTATCCCGTTATTCTCCGGATCTGGGCTTCACGGGTAGTGTGTCAAACGTTCAGAATGGAAAAAAGACTTTCATTTACATAGCGCCTGTCACTAACTCAGGGCGTCCCACAGCGCCTCACAGCCCAATGAAGCACTTTCGAAGTGCGCTCACTGTTGTAATCTGGGAAACGCAGCAGTCAATTTGCGCACAGCAAGCTCCCACACACAGCAGTGTGATAATGACCCGGTTCATCTCTTGGTCGATGTTGATTGAGGGATAAATATTGGCCCCAGGACACCGGGGAGAACTCCCCCTGCTCTTCTTCCAAATAGTGGCCCCGGGATCTTTTACATCCACCCGAGAGGGCAGACGGGGCCTCGGTTTAACGTCTCATCCGAAAGACGGCCCCTCCGACAGTGCGGCGCTCCCTCAGTACCGCCCCTCCGACAGTGCAGCGCTCCCTCAGTACTGCCCCTCTGACAGCGCAGTATGGTGCTCCCTCATTACCGCCCCTCCGACAGTACGGCGCTCCCTCAGTACTGCCCTCCGGCAGTGCAGCGCTCCCTCATTACCGCCCCTCCGACAGTACGGCGCTCCCTCAGTACTGCCCTCCGGCAGTGCGACACTCCCTCAGTATCGCCCCTCCAACAGCGCGGCGCTCCCTCAGTACTGCCCCTCCGACAGTGCAGCACTCCCTCAGTACCGCCCCTCCGACAGTGCGGCGCTCCCTCAGTACTGCCACTCCGACAGTGCGGCGCTCCCTCAGTACTGCCACTCCGACAGTGCGGCGCTCCCTCAGTACTGCCACTCCGACAGGGCGGCGCTCCCTCAGTACTGCCCCTCCGAAAGGGTGGCGCTCCCTCAGCACTGCCCCTCCGACCATGCGGCGCTCCCTCAGTACTGCCCCTCCGACCATGCGGCGCTCCCTCAGTACTGCCCCTCCGACAGGGCGGCGCTCCCTCAGTACTGCCCCTCCGAAAGCGCAGTGCGGTGCTCCCTCAGTACTGCCCCTCCGGCAGCGCAGTGCGGCACTCCCTCAGTACTGCCCCTCCGACAGCGCAGTGCGGCACTCCCTCAGTACTGCCCCTCCGACAGCGCAGTGCGGCACTCCCTCAGTACTGCCCCTCCGGCAGCGCAGTGCGGTGTTCCCTCAGTACTGCCCCTCCGGCAGCGCAGTGCGGCGCTCCCTCAGCATCGCCCTTTCGACAAGTGTGCAGGGGACACCTCCTCGAGAAACCCCGTCAGCGTTGTGCTCAAACCTCACAATAATCCTCGACACGGCTCGTTGGTGTGTGTGTGTGTGGATGTGTGCGTGTATCTTTATTGGTAGAATTCTTTTGAGGGACAATACAGTAACGGAGCTCGCTGGGTTTGTGGCGGCCGGTTGGGGCTGGGCTGCCGCTGGCCTTGCTTGGCCCCTCGCCTCCCCGTTGGTCAGTAGGTGGGGATCACCGCCTCATCCTTCAGATAGCGGAAACCCACGTTACAACGCGCACTGTTCTCCCGCGTTTGCTTGAGCCACATCAAGATGACGACCAGCACCGCCACTCTGGAGGGGATCGCAAGGACACGGCGTGTTAGAGCAGCAATCGACTCGCAGCGACCTGCGCATCGCGTCCTACGGGTAGGGAGGGGGGCCGAGGGATTGGCCCTTTCTGCGCCTCTCCTTACCGCCACCACCGATAACGTGTTGCTCGCGGCGCACAGGCCAGGCGCAGGAACCAGTCCCCACTACCCTCCCTGGTGGGTTACTGTGGTGTTAACACTCATCGTCCCGATCACCCCCTCGCGTGACGTCACACTACAACTTATATTTATATAGCGCTTTTAACGTCTCTCTGTCTCTCTGTCTCTCTGTCTCTCTGTCTCTCTGTCTCTCTGTCTCTCTGTCTCTCTGTCTCTCTGTCTCTCTGTCTCTCTGTCTCTCTGTCTCTCTGTCTCTCTGTCTCTCTGTCTCTCTGTCTCTCTGTCTCTCTGTCTCTCTGTCTCTCTGTCTCTCTGTCTCTCTGTCTCTCTGTCTCTCTGTCTCTCTGTCTCTCTGTCTCTCTGTCAGACATCAGGTTATTGTAAAATGTACGTCCCAGCTCTGGGAGGGTCTGTGGGGAGAGGAGGTTGTCAGCAACGGCAGCAAAGACCAATCCTGTATCTCCTGCAGTCGGCAACCCTCCCACCACAAGGAACGGCCATGGGAGCAGAGGAAGGAGGGGTCACAGGTCAAACTGGGGAGGGTTGTAGGGGCTGGATGGGGTTACAGAGATAGGGAGGGGTGTAGGGACTGGAGGGGGTTACAGAGATAGGGAGGGGTGTTGGGGCTGGAGGGGGTAACAGAGATAGGGAGGGGTGTAGGGGCTGGAGGGGGTTACAGAGATAGGGAGGGGTGTAGGGGCTGGAGGAGGTTACAGAGATAGGGAGGGGTGTAGGGACTGGAGGGGGTTACAGAGATAGGGAGGGGTGTAGGGGCTGGAGGGGGTTACAGAGATAGGGAGGGGTGTTGGGGCTGGAGGGGGTTACAGAGATAGGGAGGGGTGTAGGGGCTGGAGGAGGTTACAGAGATAGGGAGGGATGTAGGGGCTGGAGGAGGTTACAGAGATAGGGAGGGGTGTAGGGGCTGGAGGAGGTTACAGAGATAGGGAGGGGTGTAGGGGCTGGAGGGGGTTACAGAGATAGGGAGGGATGTAGGGGCTGGAGGAGGTTACAGAGATAGGGAGGGGTGTAGGGGCTGGAGGAGGTTACAGGGATAGGGAGGGGTGTAGGGGCTGGAGGGGGTTACAGAGATAGGGAGGGGTGTAGAGGCTGGAGGGGGTTACAGAGATAGGGAGGGGTGTAGGGGGTTACAGAGATAGGGAAGGGTGGCGAGGAAGGATTTGAACACGAGGATGGAGAATTTTAAAATCGAGGCGTTGCCAGACCGGGAGCCAATGTAGGTCAGCGAGCACATCGACGGATTGAATGGCCTTCTTCAGCATCTCCTACTTGTGAGGGTCCTTAGCCTTTCTGCCATCGTGGGTGGTATTTCTCCAGCGACTTGAGGTGTCTACTGTACATGGTCCATGTCTCTGAGCCATACAGGAGGGCGGGTATCACTACAGCCCTGTAGACCATGAGCTGGGGGTGAGGTACCTACTGTACACGGTCCATGTCTCTGAGCCATACAGGAGGGCGGGTATCACTACAGCCCTGTAGACCATGAGCTGGGGGTGAGGTACCTACTGTACACGGTCCATGTCTCTGAGCCATACAGGAGGGCGGGTATCACTACAGCCCTGTAGACCATGAGCTGGGGGTGAGGTACCTACTGTACATGGTCCATGTCTCTGAGCCATACAGGAGGGCGGGTATCACTACAGCCCTGTAGACCATGAGCTGGGGGTGAGGTACCTACTGTACACGGTCCATGTCTCTGAGCCATACAGGAGGGCGGGTATCACTACAGCCCTGTAGACCATGAGCTGGGGGTGAGGTACCTACTGTACATGGTCCATGTCTCTGAGCCACACAGGAGGGCGGGTATCACTACAGCCCTGTAGACCATGAGCCTGGTGGTGGATTTGAGGGCCTGGTCTTCGAACACTCTTATCCTCAGGCGACCGAAGGCTGCACTGGCGCACTGGAGGCGGTGTTGGACCTCGTCGCCAATGTCTGCCCCTGTTGATAAGAGGCTCCCGAGGTAAGGGAAATGGTCCACGTTGTCCATGGGCAGCAAGGGTAAGGATATATTACAGTGATAGAGGTCTTTTCGACAGAGGTCGGGGTGATCTTGGACCTGGCCTGGAGAGGGCGCAGGTTGAACAGCTTCCCGCCGGTTCTGTAGTTTAGTTCCACTCCAGCGGGGAGCTTGTTGACTGTGAGGTGGAGCCTGGCAGCGAGGGAGATTGAGAAGAGGGTTGGGGGCGATGACACAGCCTTGTTTGACCCCGGTCCGAACGTGGATTGGGTCTGTGATGGATCCGATGGTCAGGATCACGGCCTGCATGTCGTCGTGGGGCAGGCAGAGGATGGTGATGAACATTTGGGGGGGCATCCTAAACAAAGGAGGACGCTCCATAGACCCACCCGAGACAGGGACTGTGGTTCCCGTATTGGACTGTTCAGCCACCGAAGGACTCATGCCAAGAGTGGAAGCAAGTCTCCCTCGATTCCGAGGGACTGCCGATGACGTACAAAATATTGAGTGGCCTGGACATAGTGGACAGTGAGGGTCTATTTCCATTGGTGGAGGGGGCTATTACAAGGGGGCATAGTTTTAAGGTGGTTGGTGGAAGGTTTAGAGGGGATTTGAGGGGCTTGGGGGCTTCTTAACACACAGAGGGTTGTGGGGATCTGGAACTCGCTGCCTGGAAGGGTGGTGGATGCAGAAACCCTCACCACTTTTAAGAGATGGTTGGATGGGCCCTTAAAGTGCAGTAACCTCCAGGGTTACGGATCTAGAGCTGGTCATTGGGATTAGACTGGATGACCTTGTGTTGGACGGAGGAGATATAACGGTAAGTACCGCAGGGAATTGAATGCGGCCAGGGTGATCTCCTGGACTAGTGTCGATCGCCTGGATGGGTCGGAGGGGAATTTTCCCAGATTGCTTTCTCCCCAAGTTGGGTCTTTATCTGGTTTTGGCCTCTCCCAGGAGATCACATGGCTCCGGTTGGGGTGGAGTGTAGAATGTTTCGGTGTAAGGGGATGTCGCAGTTGTGTGGGGCGGACTGGTTGGGCTGGGTGCCCTTGGCCTTTCCGTCATTGTTCATGGGTTTATATGTAACCTTCAGGACTGCTGACCGAGGGCCGTGCGTCTCTCTGTCGGCCGGGGCGGACACGATGGGCCGAGATGCCCTCCTCCTGCGATGTACATGTCTATGTTTCGATCATGATGATGGGGAGAGATCTTTGAGATCATGAAGGAGTTCGATCGGGTAGGCGTTGAGAAGATGTTTGCTCTAGGTGTGGGGCGGTGGGTGAACAGGACTAGGGGTCATCAATATGAGAGAGTCACGTATTAAACCCAAACACGACTATTGACGGGGCGCACCCCAAAAGCAGCGACTTACAGCCCGACCAGGAGGATGGCGATCATGGGGAACATGATCATTTCGGCCAGCTTCCATTTCTCTGCCACTTGCGTGTCACTGCCCTCAATGGCACGCTTCCCTCTCTTGCCCTTGTGGCCGTCTAGGTCTGCAACACACACACACACACACACAAAGGCTCGGTGAATGATCGTCACTGGAGAGATACCACCAACGCTGTCTCCGCGAGATCCCGCAAATCCCCCCGGGAGGACAGACGCACCAACGTTAGCGTCCTCGACCAGGCCCAACATCCCCAGCATCGAAGCACTGACCACACACTCGACCAGCTCCGCTGGGCAGGGCCACATTGTCCGCATGTCCCCCCCCAGACACGAGACTCCCCAAAGCGAGCGCTCTACTCGGAACTCCTTCACGGGCAAGCGAGCCAAAGGTGGGCAGAGGGAACGTTACAAGGGACCACCCTCAAAGCCTCCCTGATAAAGTGCAACATCCCCACCGACATCTGGGAGTCCCTGGGCCCAAAGACCAGTCCGCCCTAAGTGGAGGGAGTGCATCCGGGAGGGCGCTGAGCACCTCGAGTCTCGTCGCCCGAGAGCGTGCAGAAACCAAGCGCAGGCAGCGGAAGGAGCGTGCGGCAAACCAGTCCCACCCTCCCCTTCCCTCAACGTCTATCTGTCCCACCCTCCCCTTCCCTCAACGTCTATCTGTCCCACCCTCCCCTTCCCTCAACGTCTATCTGTCCCACCCTCCCCTTCCCTCAACATCTATCTGTCCCACTCTCCCCTTCCCTCAACGTCTATCTGTCCCACCCTCCCCTTCCCTCAACGTCTATCTGTCGCACCCTCCCCTTCCCTCAACGTCTATCTGTCCCACCCTCCCCTTCCCTCAACGTCTGTCTGTCCCACCCTCCCCTTCCCTCAACGTCTATCTGTCCCACCCTCCCCTTCCCTCAACGTCTATCTGTCCCACCCTCCCCTTCCCTCAACGACTATCTGTCCCACCTGTGACAGGGACTGTGGTT
>NC_092007.1:13286674-13291674 GCF_044704955.1 Pristiophorus japonicus | reverse complement strand
GGGTGTAGGGGCTGGAGGAGGTTACAGAGATAGGGAGGGGTGTAGGGGCTGGAGGGGGTTACAGAGATAGGGAGGGGTGTAGGGGCTGGAGGGGGTTACAGAGATAGGGAGGGGTGTAGGGTCTGGAGGAGGTTATAGAGATAGGGAGGGGTGTCGGGGCTGGAGGAGGTTACAGAGATAGGGAGGGGTGTCGGGGCTGGAGGAGGTTACAGAGATAGGGAGGGGTGTAGGGGCTGGAGGAGGTTACAGAGATAGGGAGAGGTGTAGGGGCTGGAGGGGGTTACAGAGATAGGGAGGGGTGTAGGGGCTGGAGGAGGTTACAGAGATAGCGAGGGGTGTAGGGGCTGGAGGGGGTTACAGAGATAGGGAGGGGTGTAGGGGCTGGAGGAGGTTACAGAGATAGGGAGGGGTGTAGGGGCTGGAGGAGGTTACAGAGATAGGGAGGGGTGTAGGGGCTGGAGGAGGTTACAGAGATAGGGAGGGGTGTAGGGGCTGGAGGGGGTTACAGAGATAGGGAGGGGTGTAGGGGCTGGAGGGGGTTACAGAGATAGGGAGGGGTGTAGGGGCTGGAGGGGGTTACAGAGATAGGGAGGGGTGTAGGGGCTGGAGGGGGTTACAGAGATAGGGAGGGGTGTAGGGTCCAACAAAGGCTGAAGAATAAAATTGCGGATTCATAAAGGAAATAGTACTCACTGCAGTCGTCATCACAGATAGCTGGGAACAGGGAGCAAATGAGAAAAAGGGCAGACAGTTAGTGAGGAGAGATACTCGCACTGATACAGAAACTAAATACTACGGAGGCTTGAAATCTGAAACAAAAACAGAGAAGGCGGGAAACACTCAACGGGTCAGGTAGCATCTGTGGAGAGAGAAACAGCGTTCACGTTTTGGGTTTGTGACATAAGACCATAAGAAATAGGAGCAGGAGTGGGCCATTCGGCCCCTCGAGCCTGCTCCGCCATTTAATACGATCATGGCTGATCCGATCATGGACTTATCCCCTTATCGGTTAAGAAACTGTCTATCGGTGTCTTAAATATATTCAATAACCCAGCCTCCACAGCTCTCTGAGGCAGAGAATTCCACAGATTTACAACCCTCAGAGAAGAAATTCCTCCTCATCTCAGTTTTAAATGGGCGGCCCCTTATTCTGAGACCATGCCCCCTCGTTCTAGTCTCCCCCTCAGTGGAAACATCCTCTCTGCATCCACCTTGTCGAGCCCCCTCATAATCTGATACGTTTTGATAAGATCACCTCTCATTCTTCTGAACTCCAATGAGTAGAGGCCCAACCTGCTCAACCTTTCCTCATAAGTCAACCCCCTCATCCCCGGAATCAACCGAGTAAACCTTCTCTGAACTGCCTCCAAAGCAAGTATATCCTTTCGTAAATATGGAGACCAAAACTGCACGCAGTACTCCAGGTGTGGCCTCACCAATACCCTGTATAACTGTAGCAAGACTTCCCTGCTTTTATACTCTATCCCCTTTGCAATAAAGGCCAAGATACCATTGGCCTTCCTGATCACTTGCTGTACCTGCATACTATCTTTTTGAGTTTTGTGCACAACTACCCCAGGTCCCAGGTCCCGCTGTACTGCAGATCCTTTGTCAGAACTGGCAAAAGTTCGAGGTGTAACAGATTCTTCAGGAAGTGTAAGGGGCGGGTAGCGGCAGGGAAAGTCAGGAGGGGCAGAAAGAACAAAAGGGAAGGTTGGCGAGAAGGTGGAAGGCAGGAGAGATTAGAGAGACAAACGGGAATGTGGGCCAAATTGGGATGGTAATGGGACAAGTTAAGAAACATAAGATGTGTCTAGATAGGTGTGGTTTAATTACTTGTTGCCGAGGGAAACAGAGAAAAAAATTTAAATTAAAAAGGGGGGGTTGTAAATAAATAGGGAGGAAAGGGTGCACAATGAGGGCAGAGGTTATGATCTGAAATTGTTGAGATCGGGGCGGAGGAGCGGAGAGAGATCGGGGCGGAGGAGCGGAGAGAGATCGGGGCGGAGGAGCGGAGAGAGATCGGGGCGGAGGAGCGGCGAGAGATCGGGGGCGGAGGAGCCACGAGGGATCGGGGGCGGAGGAGCGGCGAGAGATCGGGGGCGGAGGAGCGGTGAGAGATCGGGGGCGGAGGAGCGGCGAGAGATCGGGGCGGAGGAGCGGTGAGAGATCGGGGCGGAGGAGCGGCGAGAGATCGGGGGCGGAGGAGCGGCGAGAGATCGGGGCGGAGGAGCGGCCCGAGATCGGGGGCGGAGGAGCGGAGAGAGATCGGGGCGGAGGAGCGGCGAGAGATCGGGGCGGAGGAGCGGCGAGAGATCGGGGCGGAGGAGCGGCGAGAGATCGGGGGCGGAGGAGCCACGAGGGATCGGGGGCGGAGGAGCGGCGAGAGATCGGGGCGGAGGAGCGGCGAGAGATCGGGGCGGAGGAGCGGCGACAGATCGGGGGGGCGGAGGAGCGGTGAGAGATCGGGGGCGGAGGAGCGGCGAGAGATCGGGGCGGAGGAGCGGTGAGAGATCGGGGCGGAGGAGCGGCGAGAGATCGGGGCGGAGGAGCGGCGAGAGATCGGGGCGGAGGAGCTTGCGTTAGATCGGGGGCGGAGGAGCGGCGAGAGATCGGGGCGGAGGAGCTTGCGTTAGATCGTGGCGCAGGAGCGGCGAGAGATCGGGGGCGGAGGAGCGGCGAGAGATCGGGGCGGAGGAGCTTGCGTTAGATCGTGGCGGAGGAGCGGCGAGAGATCGGGGCGGAGGAGCTTGCATTAGATCGTGGCGGAGCAGCGGCGAGAGATCCTTGCCCCTGGTCCGAGACCTCGCTCTGTCAAGCCCCATGTGGTGGCTGGTGTACAACGGTCACCCCACGTTAAAACAATCCACCCACAGGCATCTTCCACCCTTGAATTGGAGTTCAGGACTGGAACATCGGTCGTTCATTGAAACATCTGTGAACCCGTGTGGAAGCAAGTCACCCTCGTTCCAGGGACATCTGAATGCGGCTTGTGAGCTGGAAGTGGCGATTGACTTATCTGCGAGGAACATTGTGCCACTGTAACTCATAACTTAATGGTAATATAAACAGAAACGATTAGCCCAGGAACACAAAAGAGGTGCATTTCTACCCCCAACCAGATTTTAAAATTTTGATTCACGGCAATTAATCACCACGGTAGATTAATCCAGATTATATTAGAGCCCGGCAGCTGGAGATATATCAACTTTTTGGGGTTTTATTAATACCGAAAGAAAGTAAAAATGAGTTTCCCATCGATACACTCACTGGCAGGCCACCCATCGGGATGCATTTCCTATGCATTTATATCGTGCTTTTCATGACCACAGGACGTCTCAGAGTTTTACAGCCAATGAAATACTTTTTTTTTGGAAGTGTGGTCACGGTTGTAATTAAGGAAATGCAGCCACCAATTTGCGCACAGCAAGCTCCCACAAAACAGCAATGTGATAATGACCCGGGTCATCTGTATTCTTCCCTTCCTGATATGTATACCCTCGCATTTCTGGCATCATCCTACTCTGCATCCTCTCCAGTGCCTCTATATTCTTTTTACAATATGGAGACCAGAACTGTGCACAGTGCACCAAGTGTGGTCTAACCCAGGTATATGGAGACCAGAACTGTGCACCATGCTCCAAGTGTGGTCTAACCCAGGTATATGGAGACCAGAACTGTGGTGAAGGTGCTCCAAGTGTGGTCAAACCCAGGTATATGAAGACCAGAACTGTGCACAGCGCTCCAAGTGTGGTCTAACCCAGATATATGGAGACCAGAACTGTGCACGGTGCTCCAAGTGTGGTCTAACCCAGGTATATGGAGACCACAACTGTGCACGGTGCTCCAAGTGTGGTCTAACCCAGGTATATGGAGACCAGAACTGTGCACGGTGCTCCAAGTGTGGTCTAACCCAGGTATATGGAGACCAGAACTGTGCACGGTGCTCCAAGTGTGGTCTAACCCAGGTATATGGAGACCAGAACTGTGTACAGTGCTCCAAGTGTGGTCTAACCCAGGTATATGGAGACCAGAACTGTGCACAGTGCTCCAAGTGTGGTCTAACCCAGGTATATGGAGACCAGAACTGAGCACGGTGCTCCAGGTGTGGTCTAACCGAGGTTCGATACAACTATTAAACCTGGAGCAATTAATATTTTTGTTACTACTCAAGTGAGGAAATGAGTGTCTCTTCACATACATCAGCAACCAAAAATAACGAAGAGTAAATTGAAGACTGTTCTTTGTAAGAGAGTCCTATCTGACCTGCTTTCAACTTCACTTGAAGAAATGCGTGCACCATATCGAGTGGTTCATAATCTGTGGAGAGAAACAGGGTCATTTATCTCGAGACATGCAAATTAATTTTCCTCTTCAATATCCTCCGATACACAGAGACTACAACAACATCCTAAATCATGAATGATAGATGAATTATGGCCTCCTCGGCCCCCTCCCTATCTCTGTAACCTCCTCCAGTCCCTACACCCCTCCCTATCTCTGTAACCTCCTCCAGTCCCTACACCCGTCCCTATCTCTGTAACCTCCTCCAGTCCCTACACCCCTCCCTATCTCTGTAACCTCCTCCAGCCCCTACACCCCTCCCTATCTCTGTAACTTCCACCAACCACTACACCCCTCCCTATCTCTGTAACCTCCTCCAGCCCCTACACCCCTCCCTATCTCCGAATTCCTCCAGCCCCTACACCCCTCCCTATCTCTGTAACTTCCTCCAACCCCTACACCCCTCCCTATCTCTGTAACCTCCTCCAGCCCCTAGATCCCTCCCTATCTCTGTAACCTCCTCCAGTCCCTACACCCCTCCCTATCTCTGTAACCTCCTCCAGTCCCTACACCCCTCCCTATCTCTGTAACCTCCTCCAGTCCCTACACCCCTCCCTATCTCTGTAACCTCCTCCAGCCCCTACACCCCTCCCTATCTCTGTAACCTCCTCCAGTCCCTACACCCCTCCCTATCTCTGTAACCTCCTCCAGTCCCT
>NC_092007.1:13256525-13283974 GCF_044704955.1 Pristiophorus japonicus | reverse complement strand
GGCACGTGGCCTGGGCAGCCCCTGAGGGGTATGGTTGCTGACGGCGATGACAGCAGCGAGGGCAGTGTGGGCGGTGGGGGGGGGGGGATTGTTTCCTCGCCTTGGGCTGAGTTCCGCGTCAGGAAGGGGTGTATTTATTTTTTTGGCGGGGGTCGGGGGGGCGGGGGGTTGTTGAATCTTTTGTTGGAACAACAAAGAGAAATAACGGCTGCCGCGTGGGGCCCTCGCGGGTTCCCGTCTCCACACTTGGCCGGACGCTGGTGGGGCGATTGGCTCAGGGTGGGGGAGGGGGAGGGGGTGTTAGGGGGAGAGGTTTGGGGGGCAGGAGGGGGTCATGTCGAGCTCTGGCCCGCACCCCACCCCCTCTCCGCCTCCCCACCCCCCCGGCTTTGGGACAGCACGGAGCACGAGGCATCGTGGGAAGGCCTGAAATCAGGAGGAAGCATAGTTTTCGATGTGGTCAATCACATCTCCGCTCGGAGAGAGAGAGAGAGAGAAATCTCCATGGCTTCTGGCTTTCCCTGCACCCTGGCACCAACGTGCTTTCTCCTTATTGTCTGTCCCGCTCTCTTTAGTAACAACGCTCGCTAAAACAAAAATGGCTCCCCTCCCTCTGCCTCCCACCAGCACTCGATATCAAGAGGAGCACAAGCAGGTTTGCCCCCGTTTTCCTCTCCCCCGCCATCCTGGGGAAACTCTGTGCCAATGTCACAGGCCAGCCTTCTCGCAGAATGCCAAGAGGTTGATGGAGGAGAGAGAGAGAGAGACGGAGAGAGAGAGAGAGAGCGATGGAGAGAGACAGAGAGAGAGAGAGACGGAGAGAGAGAGACGGAGAGAGAGAGAGAGACGGAGAGACAGAAATAGAGAGAGAGAGACAGAGAGACAAAGAAAGAGAGAGAGAGAGAGACAAAGAAAGCGAGAGAGACAGAGAGAGAGAGAGAGAGAAGGAGAGAGAGAAAGACAGAGAGAAACGGAGAAAGGGACAGAGAGACAAAGAAAGAGAGAGGGGGAGAGACAAAGAAAGCGAGAGAGAGAGAGACGGAGAGAGAGAAAGACAGAGAGAAATGGAGAAAGGGACAGAGAGACAAAGAAAGAGAGAGGGGGAGAGACAAAGAAAGCGAGAGAGAGAGAGAGACGGAGAGAGAGAAAGACAGAGAGAAACGGAGAAAGGGACAGAGAGACAAAGAAAGAGAGAGAGAGAGACAAAGAAAGCGAGAGAGAGAGAGAGGGTTAGAGAGAGAGACAGAGAGCCAGAGAGAGAAGGACAGAGAGACATAAATAGAAAGAGAGAAAGAGACAGAGAGAGAGAGAGAGAGACGGAGAGTGAGAGAGAGGGTTAGAGAGAGAGACAGAGAGAAACAGAAAGAGAGAGAGAGAGAGACGGAGAGTGAGAGAGAGGGTTAGAGAGAGAGAGACAGAGAAACAGAAAGAGAGAGAGAGACGGAGAGTGAGAGAGAGGGTTAGAGAGAGAGAGAGACAGAGAAACAGAAAGGGAGACGGAGAGAGAGACGCAGAGAGAGAGTGAGAGAGAGAGCGAGAGAGAGAGAGAGACAAAGTGGGAGAGGGAGAGAGAGACCGAGAGTGAGGGAGAGGAGACATTCGAATCTGACTCACTTTCAGGCTCCCTGCCCCCACACCCGCCCGCACCCTCTCCCTCCCTCCTCCCTCCCTCCCTCCTGCACACGTCGCCCATTCACCCCCACACTTCCCAAGGCCAAGGCCTTGGGCCTCTGCCACGGGCTTGCCACATTGCCAAGCAGGGATTCCTTCCCGAGGCCTGTGGAGGGAGCGCGCGCGGGCACACACACACACACACACACACACACACACACAGACACACGCACACTCCTCCGGGGCCGTCAGCCCCGAACGAGCAGGTTCCCGCCTCGGGGAGCAGGGCAAACGCTCGCCAACGCTGGGTGCGCGGGAGCGAGGGAACTGGGGTAGAACGCGAGCGAGAGAGGGAGAGAGAGAGAGAAGGGATTGATGAGCAAAGGGCCAGGCCCCGGGAGTTCGAGGGCGTGCCACCAGTCAAACAAGAAGAGAGAGAGAGAGGGAGGGAAAATGGAGCACTTCGACTTGAAACTGGGCCCAATTCCAATTCACGCTCAGTGCTGCCATTAACCCCTAAGCACTTACCACTCCCGCACGCAGGCAGAATTCCCCCGCACACACACTGCCACCACCCAGGATCCTGCTCGGCCACATGTCGACAAGCCCTGCCCACCCACCACTCCCTTCCTCCTCCTCCAGAGGAGGAGCAGAGAGAGAGAGAGAGAGGCGGAGAGGTTTAGGGAGGGAATTCCAGAGCCTTGGCGCCCCAGGCAGCTCAAGGCAAGGCCGAAAATGGCGGAGCGATGGAAAGCAGGGGATGGGCAAGAGGGCAGAATTTGGAGGAGGGGGTTACAGAGTTAGGGAGGGCAGTAGGGGTGAGAGGAGGTGACAGAGATAGGGAGGGGTGTAGGGGCTCGAGGACGTTACAGAGAAAGGGAGGGGTGGAGGAGGTTTGAGAGATAGGGAGGGGTGTAGAGGCTGGAGGAGGATACAGAGAGAGGGAGGGATGCGAGGAGGGATTTGAAATCAAGGATGGAGTATTTTGAAATCGAGGCAGTGCTGGTTAGATACAGAGTAAATCTCCCTCTACACTGTCCCATCAAACACTCCCAGGGCAGGCACAGCACGGAGTTAGATACAGAGTAAAGCTCACTCCACACTGTCCCATCACACACTCCCAGGTTGGTACAGCACGGAGTTAGATACAGAGTAAAGCTCCCTCTACACTGTCCCATCAAACACTCCCAGGGCAGGTACAGGGGGTTAGATGCAGAGTAAAGCTCCCTCCACACTGTCCCCATCAAACACTCCCAGGGCAGATACAGGGGGTGAGATTCAGAGTAAAGCTCACTCTACACTGTCCCATCAAACACTCCCAAGGTAGGAAAAGCACGGGGTTAGATACAGAGTAAAGCTCACTCTACACAGTCCCTTCAAACACTCCCACGGTAGGTACAGGGGGTTAGATACAGAGTAAAGCTCACTCTACACTGTCCCATTAATCACTCCCAGGGTAGGTATAGCACGGGGTTAGATACAGAGTAAAGCTCCCTCTACACAGTCCCTTCAAACACTCCCACGGTAGGTACAGGGGGTTAGATACAGAGTAAAGCTCACTCTACACTGTCCCAGCAAACACTCCCAGGGCAGGTACAGGGGGTGAGATACAGAGTAAAGCTCCCTCCACACTGTCCCATCAAACAATCCCAGGGCAGGTACAGGGGGTTAGATACAGAGTAAAGCTCCCTCCACACTGTCCATTCACACAATCCCAGGGCTGGTACAGCATTGGGTTAGATACAGAGTAAAGCTCCCACAACATTATGCAATCAAACACTCCCAGGGCAGGTACAGAAGGTGAGATGCAGAGTAAAGCATTCCCTCGACACTGTCCCATCAAACACTCCCAAGGCAGATACAGGCGGTTAGATACAGAGTAAACTCCCTCTACACTGTCCCATCACACACTCCCAGGGCAGTTACAGCACGGGGTTAGATACAGAGTAAAGCTCCCTCCACACTGTCCCATCAATCAATCCCAGGGCAGGTACAGGGGGTTAGATACAGAGTAAAGTTCCCTCTGCACAGTCCCATCAAACACTCCCAGGGTAGGTTCAGGGGGTTAGATACAGAGCAAAGCTCACTCGACACTGTCTCATCAAACACTCCCAGGGCAGGTACAGGGGATTAGAGACAGAGTAAAGCTCCCTCTACACTGTCCCATCAAAAACTCCCAGGGCAGGGACAGCACGGGTTAGATACAGAGAAAAGCTCCCTCAACATTGTGCAATCAAACACTCACAGGGCAGGTGCAGGGGGTTAGATGGAGAGTAACGCTCCCTCTACACTGTCCCATCAAACACTCCCAATGCAGGTACAGGGGGTGAGATACAGCGTAAAGCTCCCTCCACACTGTCCCATCAAACAATCCCAGGGCAGGTACAGGGGGTTAGATACAGAGTAAAGCTCCCTCCACACTGTCCCATCAAACACTCCCAGGGCAGGTACAGGGGGTTAGATAAAGCATAAAGTTCCCTCTGCACAGTCCCATCAAATACTCCCAGGGTAGGTACAGGTGGTTAGATACAGAGTAAAGCTCACTCGACACTGTCTCATCAAATACTCCCACGGCAGGTACAGCACGGGTTAGATACAGAGTAAAGCTCCCTCAACACTGTCCCATCAAACACTCCCAGGGCAGGTACAGGGGGTTAGATACAGAGTAAAGCTCCCTCTAACTGTCCCATCACACACTTTCAGGGCAGGTACAGCATGGGGTTAGATACAAGTAAAACTCCCTCTGCACTGTCCCACCAAAGACTCCCAGGGCATGTACAGTACGGGTTAGATGCAGAGTAAAGCTCCCTCAACACTGTCCCATCAAACACTCCCAGGACAGGTACAGCTCGGGGTTAGATACAGAGTAAATCTCCCTCTACACTGTCCCCATCAAACACTCCCAGGGCAGGTACAGGGGGTTAGATACAGAGTAAAGCTCCCTCTACACTGTCCCATCAAACACTCCCAGGGCAGGAACAGCACGGTGTCAGATACAGAGTAAAGGTCCCTCTACATTGTCCCCATCAAACACTCACAGTGTTGGTATAGGGGGTTAGATACAGAGTAAAGCTCACTCTGCACTGTCCCATCACACACTCCCAGGGCAGGTACAGTACAGGGTTAGATACAGAGTAAGCTCCCTCTACACTGTCCCATCAAACACTCCCAGGGCAGGTACAGGGGGTTAGATACAGAGTAAAGCTCCCTCTGCACAGTCCCATCAAACACTCCCAGGGCAGCTACAAGGGATTAGATACAGAGTAAAGCTCCCTCTACATTGTCCAATCAAACACTACCAGGGCAGGTACAGGGGGTTAGATACAGAGTAAAGCTCCCTCTACACTGTCCAATCGAACACTCCCAGGGCAGGTACAGGGGGTTAGATACAGAGTAAAGCTCCCTCTACATTGTCCCATCAAACACTCCCAGGGCAGGTACAGGGGGTTAGATACAGAGTAAAGCTCCCTCTACATTGTCCCATCAAACACTCCCAGGGCAGGTACAGCACTGAGTTAAATACAGAGTAAAGCTCCCTCAACATTGTCCAATCAAACACTCCCAGGGCAGGTACAGGGGGTTAGATACAGAGTTAAGGACCCTCTACACTGTCCCATCAAACACTCCCAGGGCATGTACAGGAAGTTAGATACAGAGTAAAGCTCCCTCTACACTGTCCCGTCAAACACTCCCAGGGCAGGTACAGCACGGTGTTAGATACAGAGTAAAGGTCCCTCTACATTGTCCCCATCAAACACTCACAGGGTTGGTATAGGGGGTTAGATAGAGAGTTAAGCTCCCTCTACACTGTCCCATCAAAAACTCCCAGGGCAGGTACAGCACGGGTTACATACAGAGTAAAGCTCCCTCGACATTGTCCAATCAAACACTCCCAGGGCATGTACAGGGGGTTCGATGCAGAGTAAAGCTTCCTCTACACTGTCCCATCAAACACTCCCAGGGCAGGTACAGGGGGTTAGATACAGAGTAAAGCTCCCTCGACACTGTCCCATCAAACACTCCCAAAGCAGGTACAGCACGGTGTTAGAGACAGAGTAAAGCTCCCTCAACATTGTGCAATCAAACACTCCCAGGGCAGGTACAGCACGGGGTTAGATACAAGTAAAGCTCCCTCTACACTGTCCCATCAAAGACACCCAGAGCAGGTATAGCACGGCGTTAGATACAGAGTAAAGCTCCCTCTACACTGTCCCATCAAACACTCCCAGGGCATGTACAGGAAGTTAGATACAGAGTAAAGCTCCCTCTACACTGTCCCGTCAAACACTCCCAGGGCAGGTACAGCACGGTGTTAGATACAGAGTAAAGGTCCCTCTACATTGTCCCCATCAAACACTCACAGGGTTGGTATAGGGGGTTAGATAGAGAGTTAAGCTCCCTCTACACTGTCCCATCAAAAACTCCCAGGGCAGGTACAGCACGGGTTACATACAGAGTAAAGCTCCCTCGACATTGTCCAATCAAACACTCCCAGGGCATGTACAGGGGGTTAGATGCAGAGTAAAGCTCCCTCGACACTGTCCCATCAAACACTCCCAAAGCAGGTACAGCACGGTGTTAGAGACAGAGTAAAGCTCACTCTACACTGTCCCATCAAACACTCCAAAGCAGGTACAGCACGGTGTTAGAGACAGAGTAAAGCTCACTCTACACTGTCCCATCAAACACTCCCAGGGCAGGTACAGCATGGGGTTAGATATAGAGTAAAGCTCCCTCTACACTGTCCCCATCAAACACTCCCAGGGCAGGTATAAGGGGTGAGATGCAGAGTAAAGCTCCCTCTATACTGTCCCATCAAACACTCCCAGGGTAGGTATAGCACGGGTTAGATACAGAGTAAAGCTCCCTCAACATTGTGCAATCAAACACTCCCAGGGCAGGTACAGCACGGGGTTAGATACAAGTAAAGCTCCCTCTACACTGTCCCATCAAAGACACCCAGAGCAGGTATAGCACGGCGTTAGATACAGAGTAAAGCTCCCTATACACTGTCCCATCAAACACTCCCAGGGCAGCTACAGGGGGTTAGATGGAGAGCAACGCTCCCTCTACACTGTCCCATCACACATACCCAGAGCAGGTACAGCACGGCATTAGATACAGAGTAAAGCTCCCTCTACACTGTCCCATCAAACACTCCCAGGGTAGGTACAGGGGGTTAGAGTCGGAGTAAAGCTCCCTCTGCACAGTCCCATCAAACACTCCCAGGGCAGGTACAGCACGGGGTTAGATACAGAGTAAAGCTCCCTCTACACTGTCCCATCAAACACTCCCAGGGCAGGTACAGCACGGGGTTAGATACAGAGTAAATCTCCCTTTACACTGTCCAATCAAACACTCCCAGGGCAGGTACAGGGGGTTAGATACAGAGTAAAGCTCCCTCTAACTGTCCCATCACACACTCCCAGGGCAGGTACAGGGGGTTAGATACAGAGTAAATCTCCCTCTACACTGTCCCATCAAACACTCCCAGGTCAGGTACAGCACGAGGTTAGATACAGAGTAAAGCTCCTTCGACACTATCCCATGAAACACCACAATTTTAAAATTCTCATCCTTGTGGTCAAGTCCCACCGTGGCCTCCTCTCCCGTCCATATCACTGTAAACGCCTCCAGCCCCTACACTCCTCCCTATCTCTGTAACCTCCTCTAGCCCTACACCCCTCCTTGTCTCTGTAACCACCTCCAGCCCCTATACCCCTCCCTATCTCTATAATCTCCTCCAGCCCCTACACCCCACCCTATCTCTGTAACCCCCTCCAGCCCCTATACCCCTCCCTATCTCTGTAACCTCCTCCAGCCCCTACACCCCTCCCTATCTCTGTAACCTCCTCCAGCCCCTACACCCCTCCCTATCTCTGTAACCTCCTCCAGCCCCGATACCCCTCCCTATCTCTATAATCTCCTCCAGCCCCTACACCCCACCCTATCTCTGTAACCCCCTCCAGCCCCTATACCCCTCCCTATCTCTGTAACCTCCTCCAGCCCCTATACCCCTCCCTATCTCTGTAACCCCCTCCAGCTCCCACACCCCTCCGTATCTCTGTAACCTCCTCCAGCCCCTACACCCCTCCCTATCTCTGTAACCCCCTCCAGCCCCTACATCCCTCCGTATCTCTGTAACCTCCTCCAGCCCCTACAACCCTGCCTATCTCAGTAACCTCCTCTAGTCCCTACACCCCTCCCTATCTCTGTCACCTCCTCCAGGCCCTACACCCCTCCCTATCTCTGTAACCTCCTCCAGCCCCTACACTCCTCCCTATCTCTGTAACCTCCTCCAGCCCTACACCCTTCCCTATCTCTGTAATCCCCTCCAGCCTCTACATACCTCCCTATCTCTATAATGTCCGCCAGCCCCTACACCCCACCCTATCTCTGTAACCCCCTCCAGCCCCTATACCCCTCCCTATCTCTCTAACCTCCTCCAGCCCCTACACCCCTCCCTATCTCTGTAACCTCCTCTAGCCCTACACCCCTCCCTATCTCTGTAACCTCCTCCAGCCCCTACACCCCTCCCTATCTCTGTAACCTCCTCTAGCCCTACACCCCTCCCTATCTCTGTAACCTCCTCCAGCCCCTACACTCCTCACTATCTCTGTTACCCACTCCAGCCCCTACACCCCTCCCTATCTCAGTAACATCCTCCAGTCACTACACCCCTCCCTATCTCTATTACCTCCTCCAGACGCTTCCGCCCTCCCTATCTCTGTAACCTCCTCCAGCCCCTACACCCCTCCCTATCTCTATAAACCTTCTCCAATGCTACACTCCTCCCTATCTCTGTAACCTCCTCCAGCCCCTACACCAATCCCTATCTCTGTAACCTCCTCCAGCCCCTACACCCCTCCCTCTCTCTATAACCTCCTCCAAATGCTACACTCCTCACTATCTCTGTTACCCCCACCAGCCCCTACACCCCTCCTAATCTCTGTAACGTCCTCCAGCCCTACACCCCTCGCTATCTCTGTAACCTCCTCCAGCCCGACATACCTCCATATCTCTCTAACCTCCTCCAGCCGCTACACCCCTCCCTAACTCTGTAACAACCTCCAGCCCTACACCACTCCATACCTCTGTAACCTCCTTCAGCCCTACACCCCTCCCTATCTCTGTTACCTCGTCCAGCCCCATACACCTCTCGCTATCGCTGTCAACACTTCCCACCCTTACAACTCACCTAGCTCTGTAACCTCCTCCAGCGCTATACACCCCCCTATCTCTGTAACCTCCTCCAGCCCCTACACCCCTCACTATCTCTGTGACCTCCTCCAGCACCGACACCCCTCCCTATCTCTGTAACCTCCTCCAGCCCCTACACCCCTCCCTATCTCTGTAACCTCATCCAGCACCGACACCCCTCCCTATCTCTGCAACCTCTTCCAGCCCCTACACCCCTCCCTATCTCTGTAATTTCCTCCAGCCCCCTAAATCTCTCGCTCTCTCTGTAACCACCTCCAGCCCTTAGAACCCTCCCTCTCTCTGTAACCTCCTCCAGCACTCACAACTCTCCTTATCACTGTTACCTCCTGCAGCCCCTACATGCCTCCCTATCTCTGTAACCTCCTCCAGTCCCTACACCCCTCCCTATTTCTGTAACCTCCTCCAGCCCCTACACCCCTCCCTATCTCTGTAACTACCTGCAGCACCTGATATGAAGCCAACCTTGGTTAGATCACACTTGGAGCATTGTGTACAGTTCTGGTCTCCATATACCTGGGTTAGACCACACTTGGAGCACAGTGCACAGTTCTGGTCTCCATATATCTGGGTTAGACCACACTTGGAGCACTGTGCACAGTTCTGGTCTCCATATATCTGGGTTAGACCACACTTGGAGCACTGTGCACAGTACCGGTCTCCGTATTATACAAACGATATTGAGGTATTGAAGAGGGTACAAGAATGATTAACCAGGATGATACCAGAACTGGGAGATTATAACTATCAGGAAAGGCTGGGGCTCATTTCTCTAGAGAAGAGAAGGCTGAGGGGTGAGCTGATGGAGGTGTGTAGATTATGAAAGGGTTCGATAGGGTAGACGTAGAGAAGATGTTCCCACTTGTGGGGGAGACCAGAACTAGGGGCCATCAATATACGACAGTCACTAATAAATCCAATGGGGAATTCAGGAGAAACTTCTTTACCCAGAGAGGGTGAGAATGTGGGACTCGCTCCCACAGGGAGGGGTCGAGGCGAGGAGCAGAGATACATTTAAGGGGAAGCTGGATAAACACATGAGGGAGAAAGGAATAGAAGGATATGGTGATGGGGTGAGATGGAGAGGGGAGGGAGGAGGCTGGTGTGGGACATAAACCCCGGCACGGAGCGGTGGGACATAAACCCCGGCACGGAGCGGTGGGACCCAATGGCCTGTTTCTGGGCTGTAAATACGTCGTAACACGCAGTTGCTGCCAGTTGCCTCACAGCGGTTGTACCCGGTCTGTAAGGCAGGGGTCAGGGAACTCAATCTCAAACCGGTTTTTGCATAAGGGCCACGAGTTACTGGAAACACAGCTGCCAAGTGTCAACCAAGGTCATACACACAGGAAGCTGTGTCTGAAACAAGTTCCCCTTCTGATCCCCGGCCCATTCTGCACTCATTCCCCTTCTCCCTCTCCCCCTCCCCCACCCACTCCCCCACTCACTCCCTCTCCCCCTCCCATTTCCCCTCCCTCACCCTCCCCCACCCCCAACCCCTTCCCCCTCCCCCTCCCTCTCCCCTCCCCCTCTCCCTCCCGTTCACCCTCCCCATCCCGTTCTCCCTCCCCCTTACCTCTCTCCCTCCCCAACTCCCTCCCCCTTCCCCCTCCCCCACCTGTTCCCCCACCCCTTTCCCACGCCCAGCCCCTCACCCTCACCTTCACTCATCCCCTCCCTCTCCCCCTTCCCCACCTCCTCAGTAGAGGCTGCAGGAGGTAACAGTGATAAGGAGGGGTGTAGGGGCTGGAGGAGGTTACAGAGATAGGGAGGGGTGTTGGGGCTGGAGGAGGATACAGAGATAGGGAGGGTTGTTGGGGCTGGAGGAGGTTACAGAGATAGGGAGGGGTGTAGGGGCTGGAGGAGGTTACAGAGATAGGGAGGGGTGTTGGGGCTGGAGGAGGATACAGAGATAGGGAGGGTTGTAGGGGCTGGAGGAGGTTACAGAGATAGGGAGGGGTGTAGGGGCTGGAGGAGGTTACAGAGATAGGGAGGGATGTTGGGGCTGGAGGAGGTTACAGAGATAGTGAGGGGGCGAGGAGGGCAAAGAGGGATTAGTAAACAAGGATGAGAATTTTGAAATCGAGGTGTTGCTTAACCGAGAGCCAATGTCGGTCAGTGAGCACAGGGGGTGATGGGTGAGTGGGACTCAGTGCGAGTTAGGACATGGGGGCAGTGAGCACAGGGGGTGATGGGTGAGTGGGACTGGGTGTGAGTTAGGACATGGGGGCAGTGAGCACAGGGGGTGATGGGTGAGCAGGACTGGGTGTGAGTTAGGACATGGGGGCAGTGAGCACAGGGGGTGATGGGTGAGCGGGACTAGGTGTGAGTTAGGACACGGGGGCAGTGAGCACAGGGGGTGATGGGTGAGTGGGACTGGGTGTGAGTTAGGACACGGGGCAGTGAGCACAGGGGGTGATGGGTGAGCGGGACTTGGTGTGAGTTAGGACACGGGGCAGTGAGCACAGGGGGTGATGGGTGAGCGGGACTGGGTGTGAGTTAGGACACGGGGCAGTGAGCACAGGGGGTGATGGGTGAGCGGGACTCGGTGCGAGTTAGGACACGGGGCAGTGAGCACAGGGGGTGATGGGTGAGTGGGACTAGGTGTGAGTTAGGACACGGGGGCAGTGAGCACAGGGGGTGATGGGTGAGTGGGACTGGGTGTGAGTTAGGACACGGGGGCAGTGAGCACAGGGGGTGATGGGTGAGTGGGACTGGGTGTGAGTTAGGACACGGGGACAGTGAGCACAGGGGGTGATGGGTGAGCGGGACTCGGTGTGAGTTAGGACACGGGGGCAGCCGAGTTTTGGATCCCCTCTAGTTTACGTCGGGTAGAATGTGGGAGGCCGGCTAGGAGTGCGTTGGAATGGTCAAGTGTGGAGGTAATGGAGGCAGGGATGAGGGCTTCAGCAGCGGATGAGCTGAGGCAGGTGGCGGAGATGGGCGATGTTACGGAGGAGGAAATCGGCGGCTTAGTTATGCTGTGGGTATGTGGCCGGAAGCCCATTTCAGGGTCAGATATGACCCCAAGTTTGCGAACAGTCTGGTTCCGCCTCGGACAGGAGTTGGGGAGAGGGATGGAGTCGGGGGCTGGGGAACGCAGTTTCTCACACGGACTCAAAACAAAGGCTTCATTCTTCCCAACATTCTCCCTCTTGGCTGAATTACTCCCCGAGCTGTGTCACGGGTCCATGTGGGCAAAAAATAGCGCGAAATCAAATGGTCTTTTAATTTTCCCCATTAGCCGTTGGTGATCAGTAAAAGTTTGCTGAGTGAGCACCGCACTGTCGGAGGGGCAGTACTGAGGGAGTGCCGCACTGTCGGAGGAGCAGTACTGAGGGAGCGCCGCACTGTCGGAGGAGCAGTACTGAGGGAGCGCCGCACTGTCAGAGGGGCGGTACTGAGGGAGCGCCGCACTGTCGGAGGAGCAGTACTGAGGGAGTGCCGCACTGTCAGAGGGGCAGTACTGAGGGAGCGCCGCACTGTCGGAGGGGCAGTACTGAGGGAGCGCCGCACTGTCGGAGGGGCAGTACTGAGGGAGCGCCGCACTGTCGGAGGGGCAGTACTGAGGGAGCGCCGCACTGTCGGAGGGGCAGTACTGAGGGAAGTCCGCACTGTCGGAGGGGCAGTACTGAGGGAGCACCGCACTGTCGGAGGGGCAGTACTGAGGGAGCACCGCACTGTCGGAGGTACCATCTTTCGGATGAGACGTTAAATCGAGGCCCCGACTGCCCTCTCGGGTGGATGTAAAAGATCCCGGGGCCACTATTTGGAAGAAGAGCAGGGGGAGTTCTCCCCGGTGTCCTGGGGCCAATATTTATCCCTCAACCAACATCACTAAAACAGACGATCTGGGTCATTATCACATCGCGGTGTGTGGGAGCTTGCTGTGCGCGTATGGGCTGCTGCGTTTCCCACATTACAACAGTGAGCGCACTTCGAAAAAGCACTACATCGGCTGTGAGGCACTTTGAGACCACAGAGAGTTGTTGAGGCCAGTTCGTTGGATATATTCAAAAGGGAGTTAGATGTGGCCCTTACGGCTAAAGGGATCAAGGGGTATGGAGAGAAAGCAGGAACGGGGTACTGAGGTGAATGATCAGCCATGATCTTATTGAATGGTGGTGCAGGCTCGAAGGGCCGAATGGCCTACTCCTGCACCTATTGTCTCCGTTTCTATGAGACATCCGGTGATCGGAAAAAGCGTTGTAACATCCAAGTCTTCCCTTCCAATGAAATCCTCTTGCAAGGAAGGCCAACATACCATTTGCTTTCTGGATTAGCTCGCTGTGGCCGCACGTGAACTCTTAGCGATTCGAGCAGAAGGGCACCTGGTTTCCTCTGAACACCAACGTGTCCGCAATCTCTCGCCTTTGGCAAAAAAATCATCTGCTTCTGTATTTTTACTCCCAAAGTGGCTAACTTCACATTTTCTCCACTTTGTCTGTTCCATTTTGCCGTGGTTCTTGCCCGCTTTCTTAGCCTGGATTCCAGAATGCAGTGTTTGAGGGTACGGAGGGCTTTTTTCGGCCAAGGAGAGGCGAGTGTCTACGTGCGAGTGTGCGAGTGTGGTGTGTGTGTGTGTTCCTCTAATTGATTGGAGCTCGGCTTTAAGACTGCAGAGTGCTCGTCGGGGAGAGGCCTGAGGTGAAGGCCCGGTTGCTATGGCACCAGACAGTTTAGCCTGACACTGCTGACCTCCCTCCCCCAACACCCCCACCCTCCGTCCCCCGCCCCCATCCCCTCCCCCCCCCGACCCCCCCCCCGAGGGCTCCTCCGACTCAAGCAGACGATTTGCGGGAGAGAGAGTTTCATTCGGCCCTGAGCTGAGAGTGCCGCGACTCTCTTAGGGACCGTCTCCAAATTGAGGCCTGTAAAAATTAGACGGAGAAAAATCGGGCAGGGCGCAGAATTCTCGCCTCTGGCGGGAAACCAGGGAGGGAAGTGGAGCTCTAAAATCAATGACTAAGCAATCATAGAAACATAGAAAATAGGTGAAGGAGTAGGCCATTCGGCCCTTTGAGCCTGCACCACCTTTCAATATGATCATGGCTGATCATTCACCTCAGTACCCCATTCCTGCTTTCTCTCCATACCCCTTGATCCCTTTAGCCATAAGAGCCATATCTAACTCCCTTTTCAATATGTCCAATGAACTAGACTCAACAACTTTCTGTGGTAGAGAATTCCACAGGTTCACAATTCTCTGAGTGAAGAAGTTTCGCCTCATCTCGGTCCTAAATGGCTTACCCCTTATCCTTAGACTGTGACCCCTGGTTCTGGACTTCCCCAACATCGGGAACATTCTTCCTGCATCTAACCTGTCCCGTCCCGTCAGAATTTTATACGTTTCTATGAGATCCCCTCTCATTCTTCTGAACTCCAGTGAGTATAAGCCCAGTCGATCCAGTCTCTCCTCATATGTCAGTCCTGCCATCCCGGGAATCAGTCTGGTGAACCTTCGCTGCACTCGCTACGTTAATCCGTAGTATGAGGAGAGATTGGGTCGACTGGGCCTGTATTCACTGGAGTTTAGAAGAATGAGAGGGGATCTCATTGAAAGGTATAAAATTCTGACGGGGTTGGACAGACTGGATGTGGGGAGGATGTTTCCCCGGGACTGGGAAGTCTAGAACAAGGGGTCTCACAGTCTCAGGATACGGGGTAGGAAATTTAGGACTGAGATGAGGAGAAACGTTCTCACTCAGAGGGTGGTGAACCTGTGGAATTCTCTACCACAGAAGGCTGTGGAGCCCAAGTCACTGAATATATTTAAGAGGGAGATAGATGGATTTCTAGACACAAAAGGCATCAAGGGGTATGGGGAGAAAGTGGGAATATGGTGTTGAGATAGAGGATCAGCCATGATCATATCGAATGGTGGTGCAGGCTCGAGGGGCCGAATGGCCTACACCTGCACCTATTTTCTATCTTTCTATGACCCAGCCTCCACAGCTCTCTGGGGCAGAGAATTCCACAGATTTACAACATAGAAACATAGAAACATAGAAAATAGGTGCAGGAGTAGGCCATTCGGCCCTTCTAGCCTGCACCGCCATTCAATGAGTTCATGGCTGAACATGCAACTTCAGTACCCCAACCCTCTGAGAGAAGAAATTCCTCCTCATCTCAGTTTTAAATGGGCGACCCCTTATTCTGAGACAATGCCCCCTAGTTCTAGATTCCCCCACGATGGGGAAACATCCTCTCTGCATCCACCTTGTCAAGCCCTCTCAGAATCTTATACGTTTCGATAAGATCACCTCTCATTCTTCTGAATGACAATGAGTAGAGGCCCAACCTCCTCAACCTTTCCTCATAACTCAACCCCCTCATCTCCGGAATCAACCGAGTGAACCTTCTCTGAACTGCCGCCAATGCAAGTATATCCCTCCTTAATCCCCGCCGAAATTAACGCGAGTCGTTAGCGATGATGCGTCCCATCACAAAGTCCGCGGAACACTGACAGAAGACGCAATTGTCCCGGATTTCTAGGCCAGAGTGTTTCCAAGGGCGTTCCTGGGTAGAGCTTGAGGCTGGGAGGAACCGTGCATAGATCAGGTTTAGGGAGGGAGTTCCAGAGCTTGGGGCCCAGGCAGCTGAAGGCACGGCCACCGATGGTGGAGCGATGGAAATCAGGGGATGGGAAAGAGGGCAGAATTAGAGGAACGCAGAGATCTGGGAGGGTTGCAGGGGCTGGAGGAGGTTAGAGAGATAGGGAGGGGTGTAGGGGCTGGAGGAGGTTACAGAGATAGGGAGGGGTTTAGGGGCTGGAGGGGGTTACTGAGATAGGGAGGGGTGTAGGGGCTGGAGGGAGTTACAGAGTTAGTGAGGGGTGTAGGGCTGGAGGGGGTTACAGAGATAGGGAGGGGTGTAAGAGTTGGAGGAAGTTACAGAGATAGGGAGGGGTGTAGGGGCTGGAGGGGGTTACAGAGATAGGGAGGGGTGTAGGGGCTGGAGGAGGTTACAGAGATAGGGAGGGGTGTAGGGGCTGGAGGAGGTTACAGAGATAGGGAGGGGTTTAGGGGCTGGAGGGGATTACTGAGATAGGGAGGGGTGTAGGGGCTGGAGGGAGTTACAGAGATAGGGAGGGGTGTAGGGTCTGGAGGGGGTTACAGAGATAGGGAGGGGTGTAGGGGCTGGAGGGAGTTACAGAGATAGGGAGGGGTGTAGGGGCTGGAGGAGGTTACAGAGATAGGGAGGGGTGTAGGGGCTGGAGGGGGTTACAGAGATAGGGAGGGGTGTAGGGGCTGGAGGAGGTTACAGAGATAGGGAGGGGTGTAGGGGCTGGATGAGGTTACAGAGATAGGGGGGGATGACGAGGCTGGAGGAGGTTACACAGATAGGGAGGAATGACGAGGCTGGAGGAGGTTACAGAGATAGGGAGGAATGACAAGGCTGGAGGAGGTTACAGAGATAGGGGGGAGAGTAGATTTAGAGGGGTTTGAGAGCATTGCACGGAGATTTAAAATCGAGAGCGCACTTAAAGTAACGTTGGGGATTGTGAGGTGTTCCCTTAAGCATCTGGCCTTAAAACACCGTGTGCGAATGTGTTTGTATGAGTATGAGTGTGTGAGTGTGTGAGAGTGTGTGTGAGAGTGTGTGTGAGTGTGTGTGTGTGAGAGTGTGTGTGAGTGTGTGTGTGTGAGTGTGTGTGTGTGAGTGTGTGTGAGTGAGTGTGTGTGAGTGAGTGTGTGTGAGAGTGTGTGTCAGAGTGTGTGTGTGAGTGTGAGAGTGTGTGTGAGTGTGTGTGTGAGAGTGTGTGTGAGAGTGTGTGTGAGTGTGTGTCAGAGTGTGTGTGTGTATGTGTGAGTGTGTGTGTGTCAGAGTCTGTGAGTGTGTGTGTGAGAGTGTGTGTGAGTGTGTGTCAGAGTGTGTGTGTGAGTGTGTGTGTGTCAGAGTCTGTGAGTGTGTGTGTGAGAGTGTGTGTGAGTGTGTGTCAGAGTGTGTGTGAGTGTGTGTGTGTGAGTGTCAGAGTCTGTGAGTGTGTGTGTGAGTGTGTGTGTGTGTGTGAGTGTGTGTCAGAGTGTGTGTGAGTGTGTGTGTGAGAGTGTGGGTGAGTGTGTGTCAGAGTCTGTGAGTGTTTGTGTGAGTGTGTGTGTGAGAGTGTGTCAGAGTGTGTGAGTGTGAGTGTGTGTGTGAGTGTGTGAGTGTGTGAGTGTGTGTGAGTGTGTGTGTGTGAGTGTCAGAGTCTGTGAGTGTGTGTCAGAGTGTGTGTGTGAGAGTGTGTGTGAGTGTGTGTCAGAGTGTGTGTGTGTATGTGTGAGTGTGTGTGTGTCAGAGTCTGTGAGTGTGTGTGAGTGTGTGAGTGTGTGTGTGTGAGTGTCAGAGTCTGTGTGAGTGTGAGTGTGTGTGTGTGAATGTGTTGTGAGTGTGTGTGTGTGTCAGAGTCTGTGAGTGTGTGTGAGTGTGTGTGTGTGAGTGTCAGAGTCTGTGAGTGTGTGTGAGTGTGAGTGTGTTGTGAGTGTGTGTGTGTGTCAGAGTCTGTGAGTGTGTGTGTGAGAGTGTGTCAGAGTGTGTGTGTGAGTGTGTGAGTGTGTGTGAGCATGCCGGTGAGGAAAGGAGAGGTTGCCAGACTGGGCTGTGTTTGGAGCTGGAGAAACGCGAAAGGGGAGAGGGGGGAGGGGAGTTCTGGGTGCGATGGAGCGACGGGGAGTCTTGCGTTGATTGTTCGAGAGGCCACAGGCATTGCTCGGCCGGGAAGCTGAGCGATTGGCAATCCCCAGGGGAGTCTGTGACCTTGTTGTCTAACCTCTCAGTCGGCACTTGCTCAGCAAGGGCAATGAACCCTTTTGTGTGTGTGTGTGTGTGTGTGTGTGAGTGAATTGTTAGTCCAGTCCTCTGTACAAACCAGTGCTCTCGGAGATGGAGAAAACTGGGATAATTCCCAATGCTATGAGCCCTGCACTGCCTCCTCGATTAGATTCCAGCCTGTAACTCACTCTCGGGTATCTGTTATTCTATATATAAACCCCCCGAACCCCTCGATTATATTCCAGCCTGTAACTCACTCCCGGGTATCTGTTATTCTATATATAAACCCCCCGAACCCTTCGATTAGATTCCAGCCTGTAACTCACTCCCGGGTATCTGTTATTCTATATATAAACCCTCCGAACCCCTCGATTAGATTCCAGCCTGTAACTCACTCCCGGGTATCTGTTATTCTATATATAAAACCCCCTGAACCCTTTGATTAAATTTCAGCCTGTAACTCACTTCCGGGTACCTGTTATTCTATATATAAACCCCCCGAACCCCTCGATTAGATTCCAGCCTGTAACTCACTCCCGGGTATCTGTTATTCTATATATAAACCCCCCGAACCCCTCGATTAGATTCCAGCCTGTAACTCACTCCCGGGTAACTGTTATTGCATATATAAACCCCCACAAACCCCTCGATTAGATTCCAGCCTGTAACTCACTCCCGGGTATCTGTTATTCTATATAAAAACCCCCAGAACCCCTCAATTAGATTCCAGCCTGTAATTCACTCCCGGGTATCTGTTATTCTATATATAAACCCCCCGAACCTCTCGATTATATTCCAGCTTGTAACTCACTCCCGGGTAACTGTTATTGCATATATAAACCCCCCCAAAACCCTCGATTAGATTCCAGCCTGTAACTCACTCCCGGGTATCTGTTTTTCTACATAGAAACCCCCCAAACCCCTCGATTAGATTCCAGCCTGTAACTCACTCCTGGGTATCTGTTATTCTATATATAAACCCCCCGAACCCCTCGATTAGATTCCAGCCTGTAACTCACTCCCGGGTATCTGTTATTCTATATATAAACCCTCCGAACCCCTCGATTATATTCCAGCCTGTAACTCACTCCCGGGTATCCGTTATTCTATATATAATCCCACCCGAACCCCTCGATTATATTCCAGCCTGTAACTCACTCCCGGGTATCCGTTATTCTATATATAATCCCACCCGAACCCCTCGATTAGATTCCAGCCTGTAACTCACTCCCGGGTGTCTGTTATTCTATATATAAACCCCCTGAATCCCTCGATTATATTCCAGCCTGTAACTCACTCCCGGGTATCTGTTATTCTATATATAAACCCCCGGAACCACCCGCTTAGATTCCAGCCTGTAACTCACTCCCAGGTATCTGTTATTCTATATATAAACCCCTGAACCCCTCGATTAGATTCCAGTCTGTAACTCACTCCCGGGTATCTGTATTTCTATATATAAACCCCCTGAAACCCTCGATTAGATTCCAGCCTGTAACTCACTCCCGGGTATCTGTTATTCTATATATAAACCCCCCGAACCCCTCGATTAGATTCCAGCCTGTAACTCACTCCCGGGTATCTGTTATTCTATATATAAACCCCCGAACCCCTCGATTAGATTCCAGCCTGTAACTCACTCCCGGGTATCTGTTAAACATAAGAACATAAGAAATAGGAGCAGGAGTCGGCCATTCGGCCCCTCGAGCCTGCTCTGCCATTCAATAAGATCATGGCTGATCTGTTCTTGGGCCCAGCTCCACTTCCCTGCCCGCCCCCGTACTCCCTTATTGCTCAAAAATCTGTCTATCTCCACCTTAAATATATTCAATGTCCCGGCTTCCACAGCTCTCTGGGGCAGAGAATTCCACAGATTTACAACCCTCTGAGAGAAAAAATTCTTCCTCATCTCAGTTTTAAATGGACCTTATTCTAAGACCATGCCCCCTAGTTCTAGTCTCCCCCATCAGTGGAAACATCCTCTCTGCATCCACCTTGTCGAGCCCCCTCAGAATCTGATACGTTTCGATAAGATCACCTCTCATTCTTCTGAATTCCAATGAGTAGAGGCCCAAACTACTCAACCTTTCCTCATAAGTCAACCCCCTCATCCCCGGAATCAACCGAGTGAACCTTCTCTGAACTGCCTCCAAAGCCAGTATATCCCCAACGGATCTATCCTTGGCCTCTTCTTATTTCTCATTTATATGTTGCCCCTTGGCAACATCATCCAAAAACAGAGTCAGTATCCACACCGAACAACAACAACTTTGTATATACATAGCAGATTTAACGTAGTGAAATGTCCCTACATGTTTCACAGGAGTGTTATAACAAAAAACAGGTAAATTTAACACCGAACCAGATAAGGAGATATTCGGGACAGGTGACCAAGAGCTGGGTCAAAGAGGTCGGTTTTAAGGAGCGTCTTGAAGGAGGAAAGAGAGGCGGAGAGGTTTAGGGAGGGAGTTCCAGAGCTCGGGGCCCAGGCAGCTGAAGGCACGGCCACCGATGTGGAGCGATGGGAATCGGGGGATGGGCAAGGGGGCAGAATTAGAGGAGCGCAGAGATCTCGGGGGATTGTGGGGCTGGAGGAGGTTACAGAGATAGGGAGGGGTTGTGGGGGCTGGAGGGGGTTACAGAGATAGGGAGGGGTGTAGAGGCTGGAGGAAGTTACAGAGATAGGGAGGGGTGTAGAGGCTGGAGGGGGATACAGAGATAGGGAGTGGGGCGAGGAGGCAATGGAGGGATTTGTGAAGAAGGATGGAGAATTTTGAATTCGAGGCGTTGCTTAACCGGGAGCCAATGTAGGTCGGCGAGCACAGGGGGTGATGGGTGAGCGGGACTGGGTGCGAGTTAGGACACGGGGCAGTGAGCACAGGGGGTGATGGGTAAGTGGGACTGGGTGTGAGTTAGGACACGGGGCAGCGAGCACAGGGGGTGATGGGTGAGTGGGACTGGGTGTGAGTTAGGACACGGGGCAGCGAGCACAGGGGGTGATGGGTGAGCAGGACTCGGTGCGAGTTAGGACACGGCGGCAGCGATCACAGTGGGTGATGGGTGAGCGGGACTGGGTGTGGGTTAGGACACGGGGCAGTGAGCACAGGGGTGATGGATGAGTGGGACTGGGTGCGAGTTAGGACACGGGGGCAGTGAGCACAGGGGGTGATGGGTGAGTGGGACTGGGTGCGAGTTAGGACACGGGGCAGTGAGCACAGGGAGCGATGGGTGAGTGGGACTGGGTGTGAGTTAGGACACGGGGCAGTGAGCACAGGGGGTGATGGGTGAGCGGGACTCGGTGCGAGTTAGGACACTGGGGCAGTGAGCACAGGGGGCGATGGGTGAGTGGGACTGGGTGTGAGTTAGGACACGGGGGCAGTGAGCACAGGGGGTGATGGGTGAGCGGGACTCGGTGCGAGTTAGGACACTGGGGCAGCGGGCACAGGGGGTGATGGATGAGTGGGACTGGGTGCGATTTAGGACACAGGGCAGTGAGCACAGGGGGTGATGGGTGAGTGGGACTCGGTGTGAGTTAGGACACGGGGGCAGTGAGCACAGGGGGCGATGGGTGAGTGGGACTGGGTGTGAGTTAGGACACGGGGGCAGTGAGCACAGCGGGTGATAGGTGAGCGGGACTGGGTGCGAGTTGGAACACGGGGCAGTGAGCACAGGGGGTGATGGGTGAGTGGGACTGGGTGTGAGTTGGAACACGGGGGCAGTGGGGTTTTGGATCACCTCGAGTTTCGGTCGGGTGGAACGTGGGAGGCCGGCCAGGAGTGCGTTGGGATGGTCAAGTCTGGAGGCAGGTCGAGGGCACCGAGGGTGAGAATTTTTAAAGCTAGACGAAGTTGCCAGAACAAGACGACAGGCGACATGATGTGACCGCCTCCACCCCTCTGCCCTGCCCCCCAGCCCAACGCTCGTCTTCGAATCAAACCCTACCTCGTACTCGCACCGCCTGGAACATAAAAAGCCTTTTCTCTTCGCCTTGGCTTTGACCGGAGGCATTGAGGGAGCAGGCTTGTGAGAGCTTCAAGCTTCCTCTGTCCTGTGTTGTCCGCATCTTTCTCTCCCTCTCGCCTTCTTCTCTCTCACTCGCTCCACAGCCTTTGCTGCAGCAAACTCAGCTCCCCCCACGCCCCCCCCCCGCCCCCCACTCCCCACACGGCACAGGTCCGGGGAGCAATCTCACGGGAGCAGCCTCTCTTCCCTCGCGTCCGGCCGGCCGGGAGAGGAGGGGGACGCCTTCGGAAAGACCCCGACCCCTCGATCCGTCGCGAGCGTCGTCTGGAAAGCAGGCCTCGGTGCACAAGACACGGTGGTGTCCCCGAGTCTCCGGCCAAACTCCCCGTTGTGCGGGGAGGGCTTGTGAGGGGCAGCCGAGAGGGTCGAGGGAGCGCCACTCGGGGCGGTGTTCCGTCTCGCGCAGGGGGAGGGCAGCGACACACAAAACACACACACACACACACACACACACAGGCACGCCGCAAGACAAGCCAGAAGGCAGCTGAGCGAGAGAGCAGAGATGGCCATTGTCGGGGAGGTGAAAGGTCGAGAGGGTGCGGGGCGGGGGGGGTTAAAGGTCAGCCCAGGCCCAAGCCGTGGAAGTTGAAGGTCAAACAGCTGAGACAAGGCGATTCCGACCTCTCTACCTCTCCCTGTGTCTGTGTCTCTCGCTCCCCCCCCCCGCTCAAAGACACACACACACACACGCGCAGCGAGCGACAATATTACAAGGCAGGAATAGTCAGCCAGCTCCCACCCCCTCTCCTCCTCCGAGGGATTGCGGAGGGGCATCCGGACAACCCCTCACACACACGCACGTCATTTAACCCTTTCAACGACCCCCCCCACCCACCCCGGCCCCCCCCCGCCCGGCTCGACGTTGAGCGAATGCCAAGAGTGGGCGGGTTGCGGAGGGAGGAGAGATCAGGCAAAACCTTCGGGGAATTTCGCAAACCAGAAATGAAGGCAGCGCAGACTTGGGGAAGCGAGAGGGGCGTGTCGACAGGCCAAACGCGAAAACACAACCAGCAGGAGGGACAGGTTGGTATGCAAATGGGGCTCACATCCGAGACATGGATCAGCCTTCTCCCTTGTTACCGATGGCCCATCGCCCCCTGCGCTCGCTGACCGACATTGGCTCCCGGTCCGCCAACGTCACGATTTCCAAATCCTCATCCTTGTTTTTAAATCCCCCCTCCTCCCTGTCTCTGTAACCTCCTCCAGCCCCTACACCCCTCCCTATCTCTGTAACCTGCTCCAGCTCCGACACCCCTCCCTATCTCTGTAACCTGCTCCAGCTCCGACACCCCTCCCTGTCTCTGTAACCTCCTCCAGCCCCGACACCCCTCCCTATCTCTCTAACCTCCTTCAGCCCCTACACCCCTCCCTATCTCTGTAACCTCCTCCAGCCCCGACACCCCACCCTATCTCTGTAACCACCTCCAGCCCCGACACCCCTCCCTATCTCTCTAACCTCCTCCAGCCCCTACACCCCTCCCTATCTCTGTAACCTCCTCCAGCCCCTACACCCCTCCCTATCTCTGTAACCACCTCCAGCGCCTACACCCCTCCCTATCTCTGTAACCTCCTCCAGCCCCAACACCCCTCCCTATCTCTGTAACCTCCTCCAGCTCCTCCACACCTCCCTATCTCTGTAACCTCCACCAGCCCCTTCACCCCTCCCTATCTCTGTAACCTCCTCCAGCCCCTACACCCCTCCCTATCTCTGTAACCTCCTCCAGCCCCTACACTCCTCCCTGTCTCTGTAACCTCCTCCAGCCCCGACACCCATCCCTATCTCTGTAACATCCTCCAGTCCCTACACCCCTCCCTATCTCTGTAACCTCATCCAGCCCCTACACCCCTCCCTATCTCTGTATCCACCTCCAGCGCCTACAGCCCTCCCTATCTCTGTAACCTCCTCCAGCCCCGACACCCCTCCCTATCTCTCTAACCTGCTCCATCCCCTACACCCCTCCCTATCTCTGTAACCTCCTCCAGCCCCGACACCCCTCCCTATCTCTGTAACCTCCTCCAGCACCTCCACCCCTCCCTATCTCTGTAACCTCTTCCAGCCCCGACACCCCTCCCTATCTCTGTAACCTCCTCCAGCCCCGACACCCTTCCTATCTCTGTAACCTCCTCCAGCCCCTACACCCCTCCCTATCTCTGTAACCTCCTCCAGCCCCTACACTCCTCCCTGTCTCTGTAACCTCCTCCAGCCCCTACACCCCTCCCTATCTCTGTAACCTCCTCCAGCCCCTACACCCCTCCCTATCTCTGTAACCTGCTCCAGCCCCTACATGCCTCCCTATCTCTGTAACCTCCTCCAGCCCCGACACCCCTCCCTATCTCTGTAACCTCCTCCAGCCCCTTCACTCCTCCCTATCTCTGTAACCTCCTCCAGCCCCACACCCCTCCCTATCTCTGTAATCTCCTGCCCCTACACCCCTCCCTATCTCTGTAACCACCTCCAGCACCTACACCCCTCCCTATCTCTGTAACCTCCTCCAGCCCCTACACCCCTCCCTATCTCTGTAACCTCCTCCAGCCCCTACACTCCTCCCTGTCTCTGTAACCTCCTCCAGCCCCGACACCCATCCCTATCTCTGTAACATCCTCCAGTCCCTACACCCCTCCCTATCTCTGTAACCTCCTCCAGCCCCTACACCCCTCCCTATCTCTGTAACCTCCTCCAGGCCCAACACCCCTCCCTATCTCTGTAACCTCCTCCACACTGGTAAGAGACCACCTGAAGCCAGCGAGCAGCCTGCACATGGCCAGACACAGGTTCTACAACTACAGACGCTGTGTGGGCCAGAGCATACCCGACTTCGTGGCGGAACTTCGGAGGTTGGCTAGTTTATGTGAGTTCTCCGATGAACTGAGGAGAGAAATGCTGAGAGACTTTTTCATTGAAGGAATAGGCCACGCAGGCATATTCCAAAAGCTCATAGAGACCAAGAACCTGACCTTAGAGGCAGCAGCACTGGTTGCACAGACATTCTTGGTCGGGGAAGAAGAAACGAGGTTGATTTACAATGTAGGTACGACAACTAACGAAATATCGGAACAAGAAGTTCACAGCACTAAACAAGCTGCTACCCCCACACACAGACAAAACCGGGAGAACAGGCTCTCGACAGCAGGCAGAAGCCATCAAGCTGCTATCCCCACACACAGACAAAACTGGGAGAACAGGCTCTCGACAGCAGGCAGAAGCCATCAAGCTGCTATCCCCACACACAGACAAAACTGGGAGAACAGGCTCTCGACAGCAGGCAGAAGCCATCATGGGCCACAGGAACAGCCGTTCACACCTCATCAACCCACAATGTGAGCAATCAACTACAAACTGAGAGAAGCTCAAGAGAGATCAGCCAGACGCAGCTCATTCTTTGGAAACACTTTGAACAATGGAACAGGTCTGTGCTGGAGGTGTGGAGGTGGGCACTCGTCAAGGGGATGTCGATTTCAGCAGGCTGTTTGCAGAAATTGTGAATATACAGGGCATTTGGCCCGCATGTGCAAAAAAATGGCAGCTCGGCTGGTACACGAATCGGATGGGTCGGAAAGCAGACCAGAAGATGGTGGGGACAGTACCCGGGACACCAATGTACAGCGGGTCAACACGATCAATGGCCGCTGCTCCTACAACAGGACGCCTCCTATAATGATGAGGGTCCTACTCAACGGGATATCTGTCAACATGGAGCTGGATACGGGAGCGAGTCAATCTCTCATGGGCGCTCAACAATTTGAACAACTGTGGCCGCATAAAAGAGACAGACCAAAACTCACAAGGGTCGACACCAAACTAAGGACCTATACCAAAGAAATCGTACCAGTCCTCGGCAGCGCCATGCTCTCTGTCACACACAAAGGGACAGTGAACCGACTTCCCCTGTGGATCGTCCCCGGAGACCCCCCAGCACTGCTGGGGAGAAGCTGGCTGGCAAAACTAAACTGGAAATGGGATGATGCCCATGCCATGTCTTTAGAGGAATGGACCTCCTGCTCAACAGTTATAAAGTGATTGGAACATCTCTTTCTGCCAGGTGTGGGCACTTTCAAAGGGGCCAAAGTCAAAATCTACATCACACAGGATGCTAGACCGGTCCATCACAAGGCCAGAGCTGTACCCTATGTGATGAGGGAAAAGATTGAACACGAATTAGACAGGCTTCTGCGGGAAGGCATTATATCACCTGTGGAATTTAGTGACTGGGCAAGTCCCATCGTCCCAGTCATGAAGCCTGATGGCTCCGTACGAATCTGTGGGGATTACAAATCTACCATAAACAGAGTCTCCCTACAGGACCAGTACCCGCTGCCCAGAGCGGAGGACTTATTTGCCACACTGGCTGGAGGTAAACTTTTCTCAAAACTAGACCTCACATCTGCGTATATGACGCAAGAATTGACCGAGGAATCCAAGCTACTCACCACCATCAACACACATCGAGGCCTTTTCATGTACAATCGATGCCCATTTGGCAACAGGTCGGCAGCTGCCATATTCCAGCGCAACATGGAGAGTCTGCCCAAGTCCATCCCGGGGACGGTTGTATTTCAAGACGACATACTTATCACGGGCAGGGACACCGACTCCCATCTCCGTAATTTGGAGGAAGTACTAAAGCGGTTGGATCGGGTAGGCCTACGAGTCAAGAAACTCAAGTGTCTGTTTCTCGCACCCGAGGTTGAATTTTTGGGCAGAAGGATTGCCGCTGATGGAATCCGCCCAACAAAGTCCAAAACAGAAGCAATTCGCCTGGCACCCAGACCCCGGAATGTCTCAGAACTGTGCGCCTTTCTCGGGCTACTCAATTACTTTGGGAACTTTATGCAGAACTTAAGCACGCTGCTGGAGCCTCTCCACGTGCTACTCAGGAAGGGGTGCGATTGGTTTTGGGGGGACGCCCAGGAACGCGCCTTCAATAAGGCACGCAACCTTCTGTGTTTCAACAGTGTTTTGACTTTCTTTGACCCAGGTAAAAAGCTAGTTCTCACATGCGATGCGTCAGCGTATGGGGTCGGGTGCGTTTTGCAACATGTCAATAGTGCGGGCAAATTACAACCCATAGCTTATGCCTCCAGGTCACTTTCGCGGGCGGAGCGCAGGTACGGAATGGTAGAGAAGGAGGCGCTCGCGTGCGTGTACGGTGTCAAAAAGATGCACCAATACCTTTTCGGGGCCATGTTCGCGTTAGAAACCGACCACAAGCCCCTCACGTCCCTCCTATCCGAGAGCAAGGCAATAAACGCCAACGCCTCGGCGTGAATTCAACGGTGGGCACTCATGCTGGCGTCCTACGACTATACCATAAGGCACAGACCAGGCACAGACAACTGTGCCGACGCGCTCAGCAGGCTACCCCTGGCGACCACAGAAGGGTCTGACGAACAGGACTGTGAGATAGTCATGGCAATCAATGCCTTTGAGTCCACAGGTTCGCCCATGACGGCTCGCCAAATCAGAGCCTGGACGGCCAGCGACCCCATGTTATCCTTAGTCAAAAGATGTGTCCTAACCGGTGACTGGGCAGAGGCTCGCGATGCCTGCCCCGAGGAATTAAAACCCTTTCACAGGCGCATGCATGAGCTATCACTACAAGCAGACTGCCTGATGTGGGGCAGCCGAGTAGTCATGCCTCTGTGAGGCAGAGAGGCATTTGTCCGGGAGCTCCACCGCGAGCACCCGGGGATTGTTCTCATGAAGGCCATAGCCAGATCCCACGTCTGGTGGCCTGGTATTGACGCGGACTTGGAGCTCTGCGTCCGAAGGTGCACCATTTGTGCCCAACTCAGCAATGCCCCAGGGAGGCTCCACTGAGCCCCAGGCCTACCAAACCGTGGTC
>NC_092007.1:13231525-13244025 GCF_044704955.1 Pristiophorus japonicus | reverse complement strand
TGGCACCTTATCGAATGCCTTTTGGAAATCTAAATACACCACATCCATCGGTATACCTCAATCCACCATGCTCGTTATATCCTCAAAGAATTCCAGTAAATTAGTTAAACATGATTTCCCCTTCATGAATCCATGTTGCGTCTGCTTGATCGCACTATTCCTATCTAGATGTCCCGCTATTTCTTCCTTAATGATAGCTTCAAGCATTTTCCCCACTACAGATGTTAAACTAACCGGCCTGTAGTTACCTGCCTTTTGTCTGCCCCCTTTTTTAAACAGAGGCGTCACATTAGCTGCTTTCCAATCCGCTGGTACCTCCCCAGAGTCCAGAGAATTTTGGTAGATTATAACGAATGCATCTGCTATAACTTCCGCCATCTCTTTTAATACCCTGGGATGCATTTCATCAGCACCAGGGGACTTGTCTACCTTGAGTCCCATTAGCCTGTCCAGCACTATCCCCCCCTAGTGATAGTGATTGTCTCAAGGTCCTCCCTTCCCACATTCCCGTGACCAGCAATTTTTGCCATTGTTTTTGTGTCTTCCACTGTGAAGACCGAAGCAAAATAATTGTTGAAGGTCTCAGCCATTTCCACATTTCCCATTATTAAATCCCCCTTCTCATCTTCTAAGGGACCAACATTTACTTGAGTCACTCTCTTCCATTTTATATATCGGTAAAAAAAGATAGAGGCAGCTTCTCACTGAGCCACACGGACACTATCTATCCAGTTCCAGCGTTGAAATTTCTGAATGTCTCCATCTCCACCCAACTCCATTGCCTTCTCTGCCCCATGGAACTACCAGTCCACCTGTAACCTTCTCACCATCAGCCAGTACTTCAAGGAGTCAAGACTACAGGACTTGGTGCAAGTTCGATGAACTCTGAGAGGCAGGACCTTACACCCTTGCCACCATGGGGCACAGCAGGATCCCATTGGGCCCCTCGAGCCCGTGCTGTGCCGGCTCTGTGACGGAGCGACCCCAATCAGTCCTACTTCCCCCCCCCCCCCCACCGCTGCTTATTCCCCACAGCCCCGGCACATTTCCCCCTTCCAGTATTTACCCAGTTCCCGGTTTGCAAGTCACTATTGAACCTGCTCCGACCGAGCTTTCAGGCAGCGCGTTCCCGATCGCAACAACTCGCTGCGTTAAAAACATTCTCCCCCTCTGGTTCCATCGCCGATTATCGTCAATCTGTGCCCTTCTGTTTACCCGCCCTCCTGCCCCCCCCGGTGAACACTTTCTCCTCATTGACTCGGTCAAAACACCCTCGTGATTCCGAACCCCTCCATCAAGTCTCCCCCTTAACCCTCTCTGCTCCACGGAGAACAACCCCCAGTGTCTCCAGTCTCCTCCCCCCCCCACCCCCGTCACTGACGTCCCCCATCTCCCGGGACCATTCTGGTCAATCTCCTCCGCCCCCTCTCCCAGGCCCTCACATCCTTCCTGAAGTGTGTCGCCCAGAATTGGACGCAGTACTCCAGCTGGGGCCTAACCAGGGATCTGTAAACGGGTTCTGCAATAACTGCCTTCCTTTTGTACTCTCGGCCTCGATTAATAAAACCCAAGGATCTCAGGAGCTTTTTAACAACCTTCTCAACCAGTGCTGCCAATTTCAACGATGTGTGCACATATACCCCCAGCTCGCTATGTTCCTGTACCCTGTTTACGATCGTAGCCATTAGCTTATATCGCCTCTGCTCATTCTTTCGACCAAAGTGCATCACTTGAACCCTGGAGCACTGCGTGCAGTTTTGGTTTCCATATTTACGAAAGGATACACTTGCTTTGGAGGCAGTTCAGAGAAGGTTCACTCGGTTTGATTCCGGGGATGAGGGGGTTGACTTATGAGGAAAGGCTGAGGAGGTTGGGCCTCTACTCATTGGAGTTCAGAAGAATGAGAGGTGATCTTATCGAAACGTATCAGATTATGAGGGGGCTCGACAAGGTGGATGCAGAGAGGATGTTCCCACTGATGGGGGAGACTAGAACTAGGGGGCATGGTCTTAGAATAAGGGGCCGCCCATTTAAAACTGAGATGAGGAGGAATTTCTTCTCTCAGAGGGTTGTAAATCTGTGGAATTTGCTGCCTCGGAGAGCTGTGGAAGCCGGGACATTGAATAAATTTAAGACAGTTTCTTAACCGATAAGGAGATAAAGGGGCGGGCAGGGAAGTGGAGCTGAGTCCATGATCGGATCAGCCATGATCGTATTAAATGGCGGAGCAGGCTCGAGGGGCCGAATGGCTGACTCCTGCTCCTATTTCTTATGTTCTTATGTTGACGCTTGACAAGTTCTTGAAAGAACGTCGCAAAGGAAACCATTGTGCTTACCTTGGCTTCACTCGATGCCCAGAGACCCTCCCTCTTCTACGGGTCTGGTGGAGTTTCTGGTGTTCGGGCGATGAGATGAAGAGGATGACATTGTGAACGCTGTCTTCAATTCCCTCTGGAGCCTTTCCTCTCTCCTCCTTGTTTCCACTCCTCCGGGGAGTTGAGAATGAGGTGAAGGTGACGGCTCGCTGGGGGAGAGGCGCAATCTCACTCTCTTTCTGTCTCCCTCTCTCGCACACGCTCGGGACAAGCAGCGACATGCACATCCGCCGTTCAGTGCCAGATCACAGCGGCAAACTCTGGTCCAGTGGTTCCTCCCCCCAGGGAACAGTCTGCCGGAAACAAGGGGAATTAGGATAAGAGGGGATCGGGAAGTGGGGGAATGTTTGCAGCTCTTCATCCGATATCGAGCGCCGTTAAACGATCAGTTTCCCGCTTGGGTTCCAGCACACTATTCTCCTCTTATACTGGTATTCTATTTGGATAACAACGGGAAAACATTGGCGACGAGGTTCAACGCCACCTCCAGCGACTTGGAGATTGGTCTACAGGGCTGTAGTGATACCCGCCCTCCTGTGTGGCTCAGAGACATGGACCATGTACAGTAGGTACCTCACCCCCAGCTCATGGTCTACAGGGCTGTAGTGATACCCGCCCTCCTGTATGGCTCAGAGACATGGACCATGTACAGTAGGTACCTCACCCCCAGCTCATGGTCTACAGGGCTGTAGTGATACCCGCCCTCCTGTGTGGCTCAGAGACATGGACCATGTACAGTAGGTACCTCACCCGCAGCTCATGGTCTACAGGGCTGTAGTGATACCCGCCCTCCTGTATGGCTCAGAGACATGGACCATGTACAGTAGGTACCTCACCCCCAGCTCATGGTCTACAGGGCTGTAGTGATACCCGCCCTCCTGTATGGCTCAGAGACATGGACCATGTACAGTAGGTACCTCACCCCCAGCTCATGGTCTACAGGGCTGTAGTGATACCCGCCCTCCTGTGTGGCTCAGAGACATGGACCATGTACAGTAGACACCTCAAGTCGCTGGAGAAATACCACCAACGCTGTCTCCGCAAGATCCTGCCAATCCCCCGGGAGGACAGACGCACCAACGTTAGCGTCCTCGACCAGGCCCAACATCCCCAGCATCGAAGCACTGACCACACTCGACCAGCTCCGCTGGGCAGGGCCACATTGTCCGCATGTCCCCCCAGACACGAGACTCCCCAAAGCGAGTGCTCTACTCGGAACTCCTTCACGGGCAAACGAGCCAAAGGTGGGCAGAGGAAACGTTACAAGGGACCACCCTCAAAGCCTCCCTGATAAAGTGCAACATCCCCACCGACACCTGGGAGTCCCTGGCCCAAAGACCAGTCCGCCCTAAGTGGAGGAAGTGCATCCGAGAGGGCGCTGAGCACCTCAAGTCTCGTCGCCGAGAGCGTGCAGGAACCAAGCGCAGGCAGCGGAAGGAGCGTGCGGCAAACCAGTCCCATCCTCCCCTTCCCTCAACGTCTATCTGTCCCACCCTCCCCTTCCCTCAACGTCTATCTGTCCCACCTGTGACAGGGACTGTGGTTCCCATATTGGGCTGTTCAGCCACCGAAGGACTCATTTTTAGAGTGGAAGCAAGTCTTCCTCGATTCCGAGGGACTGCCTTTAATGATAATGGTGATAGATATGGTGATATTTACCACAAAAAGCAAGGGGCCTGGTACTGAGCCTGCTGAACTCTCCCAGATCTCTGCGCTCCTCCAATTCTGGCCCCTTGCGCACCCCGGCCCCGATTTCCATTGCTCCACCATTGTCGACCGTGCCTTCAGCTGCCTGGGCCCCAAGCTCTGGAACTCCCTCCCTAAACCTCTCCGCTTTTCCTCTCATTATTTATCCCTCAACCAGCATGGCTAAAACAAGAATTCTGAGGCATAGAAACATAGAAACATAGAAAATAGGTGCAGGAGTAGGCCATTCGGCCCTTCGAGCCTGCACTGCCATTCAATGAGTTCATGGCTGTACATGCAACTTCAGTACCCCATTCCTGCTTTCTCGCCATACCCCTTGATCCCCCGAGTAGTAAGGACTACATCTAACTCCTTTTTGAATATATTTAGTGAATTGGCCTCAACAACTTTCTGTGGTAGAGAATTCCACAGGTTCACCACTCTCTGGGTGAAGAAGTTTCTCTCCCTATCTCACTCTCTCCCTATCTCACTCAATCACTCCCTATTTCACTCACTCTCTCCCTCTCTCACTCACTCTCTCCCTCTCTCACTCACTCTCCCTATCTCTCTCAGGCTCCCTATCTCTCTCCCTCTCTCACTCACTCACTCCCTATCTCACACTCTCTCCCTCTCTCACTCAATCTCCCTCTCTCACTCACTCTCCCTATCTCTCTCAGGCTCCCTATCTCTCTCCCTCTCTCACTCACTCACTCCCTATCTCACACTCTCTCCCTCTCACTCTCTCCCTATCTCACACTCTCTCCCTATCACTCTCAGGCTCCCTATCTCTCTCCCTCTCTCGCTCACTTACTGCCTATCTCACACTCTCTCCCTCTCACTCTCTCCCTATCTCACACTCTCTCCCTTGCATTCTCTCACTATCTCACTCAATCGCTATCTTTTTCACTCATTCTCTCCCTATCTCACTCAATCACTCCCTATCCCACACTCTCTCCCTATCTCACTCAATCTCTCCCTCTCTCACATTCCCTCCCTATCTCATTCAATCACTCCCTATCGCAATCAATCACTTCCTATCTCACTCACTCTCTCCCTCTCTCACTCAATCACTCCCTATCTCACATTCTCTCCCTATCTCACTCCCTCACACCCTCTCTCACTCAATCTCTCCCTTTCTCACTCAATCTCTCCCTATCTCACTCACTCACACCCTCTCTCACTCAATCACTCTCACTCAATCACTCCCTATCTCACTCAATCACTCCCTATCTCACTCATTCCCTATCTCACTCAATCACTCCCTATCTCACTCACTCTCTCCCTATCACTCAATCACTCTCTATCTCATATTATCTCTCTATCTCACTCACTCACTCCCTCTCTCACTCAATCGCTCCCTCTCTCACTCAATCACTCCCATCTCACTCAATCACTCCCTCTCTCACTCAATCACTTCCTATCTCACTCAATCACTCTCTATCTCACTCCCTCGCTCCCTATCCCACTCAATCTCTTCCTATCTCACACTCTCTCCCTCTCATTCTCTCCCTATCTCACATTCTCTCCCTATCTCTCTTAGGCTTCCTATCTCTCTCCCTCTCTCACTCACTCTCTCCCTAACTCACACTCTCTCCCTCTCTCACTCACTTTCTCCCTATCTCACACTCTCTCCCGATCTCTCTCAGGCTCCCTGTCTCTCTCCCTTTCTCACTCACTCTCTCCCTGTCACACAATCTGTCCCTCTCATTCCCTCCCGATCTCACTTACTCCCTATCTCACACTCGCTCCCTCTCACTCTCTCCCTATCTCACACTCTCTCCCTCTCTCTCTCAGGCTCCCTATCTCTCTCCTTTTCTCACTCACTCTCTCCCTATCTCACACTCTCCCCCTCTCATTCTCTCCCGATCTCACTCACTCTATCATTCCCAGTGCCAGCTGTGGCTTAGTGGGTAACACTCTCGTCTGCTGTATGGCAAGCTCGTGCTTTCAATTCCCACTCCAGGGACTGGAGCATGAGAAACCTAGGCTGACACTCCAGTGGAGTACTGAGGGGGTGCCACACTGTCGGCGGTGCCGTCTTTCGAATGAGACGTTAAACTGAGGCCCCGTCTGCTCTCTCAGGTGGATGTAAAAGATCCCATGGTATTATTCAAAGAAGAGCAGGGGGAGTTCTCCCCGGTGTACTGGGGCCAATATTTATGACAAAAACAGGAAGGCAGATTATTATCTGAATGGTGACAGATTAGGAAAAGGGGAGGTGCAACAAGACCTGGGTGTCATGGTACATCAGTCATTGAAGGTTGGCATGCAGGTACAGCAGGCGGTGAAGAAGGCAAATGGTATGTTGGCCTTCATAGCGAGGGGATTTGAGTATAGGAGCAGGGAGGTCTTACTGCAATTGTACAGGGCCTTGGTGAGGCCACACCTGGAATATTGTGTACAGTTTTGGTCTCCTAATCTGAGGGAGGACGTTCTTGCTATTGAGGGAGTGCAGCGAAGGTTCACTAGACTGATTCCCGGGATGGCAGGACTGACATATGAGGAGAGACTGGATCGACTAGGCTTATATTCACTGGAATTTAGAAGAATGAGAGGGGATCTCATAGAAACATGTAAAATTCTGACGGGACCGGACAGGTTAGATGCAGGAAGAATGTTCCCGATGTTGGGGAAGTGCAGAACCCGGGGTCACAGTCTAAGGATAAGGGGTAAGTCATTTAGGACCGAGATGAGGAGAAACTTCTTCACTCAGAGAATTCTGAATCTGTGGAATTCTCTACCACAGAAAGTTGTTGAGGCCAGTTCGTTGGATATATTCAAAAGGGAGTTAGATGTGGCCCTTACGGCTAAAGGGATCAAGGGGTGTGGAGAGAAAGCAGGAATGGGGTGTTAAAGTTGCAAAAATGATCAGCCATGATCATATTGAATGGCGGTGCAGGCTCGAAGGGCCGAATGGCCTACTCCTGTACCTGTTTTCGATGTTTCTATGTTTCTGCCCCTCAACCAACATCACTGAACCAGATGATCTGGGTCATTACCACGTCGCTGTGTGTGGGAGATTGCTGTGCCCAAATTGGCGTTTCCCACGTTACAACAGTGAGCGCGCTTGAAAAGGACTTCATTGGCTGTGAGGCGCTTCGGGACGTCCAGAGGTGGTGACAAGGTGCGACAGAAATGCACACCTATCATTCCTTCTCCGGAAAAAGATGCAACACAAAATCAGGGCCTTTTGCGTGATGGAACACACACACACACTCGAACAACGTTGAAGAATGTTAACAATGGCTGTCTACATGGGCAGACCGGACACATTTCTGTTTCATTCTCGGGATGTGGGGGCCGCCTTCTTGAACCGCTGCAGTCCGTGTGGCCAATTCCTACAGGGGCTTGACAGTGCAGATGCGGAGATGACATTTTTGCCCGGGCTACGGAGACAAGAACCAGGGGTCGCACACTCTCAGGATAAGGGGTCGGCCATTTAGGACGGAGATGAGGAGGCATTTCTTCACTCAAAGGGCCGTGGGTTCCAGCCTTTGGCCAATGGAATGTCGGCCTGTATTGCAAGAGGGATGGAGTACAAAAGCAGAGAAGTCCGACCAGAACTGTACAGGGTATTGGTGAGGCCACACCTGGAGTACTGCGTGCAGTTTTGGTCTCCGTATTTACGAAAGGATATACTTGCATTGGAGGCAGTTCAGAGAAGGTTCACTCGGTTGATTCCGGAGACGAGGGGGTTGACTTATGAGGAAAGGTTGAGCAGGTTGGGCCTCTACTCATTGGAGTTCAGAAGAATGAGAGGTGATCTTATCGAAACGTAACAGATTATGAGGGGGGCTCGACAAGGTGGATGCAGAGAGAATGTTTCCCCCTCGTGGTGGAATCTAGAACTAGGGGGCATAGTCTCAAAATAAGGGGCCGCCCATTTAAAACTAAGATGAGGAGGAATTTCTTCTCTCACAGGGTCGTAAATCTGTGGAATTCTCTGCCCCAGAGAGCTGTGGAGGCTGGGTCATTGAATATATTTAAGGCAGAGATAGACAGATTTTTGAGCGATAAGGGAGTGAAGGGTTATGGGGAGCGGGCGGGGAAGTGGAGCTGAGTCCATGATCGGATCAGCCATGATGGTATTGAATGGCGGAGCAGGCTCGAGGGGCCGAATGGCCGACTCCTGCTCCTATTTCTGATGTTCTTATGTTATGATTCGAGATATAAACCCCCCAAATCCCTCGATTAGATTCCAGCCTGTAACTCACTCTCGGAGTTATGTTTGTCGCTGTGTAAACCATCTCAATCCCTCAATTAGATTACAGTCTAATAATTACTCTTAGATATCTGTTACCGAAGGATGAAATGTAATCCCTCAATGCGATTACTGAACGATCGTCCATGAGAAAGACTTGCACATTCAAGCATGCAGGGAGTGCCGCACTGTCGGAGGGGCAGTACTGAGGGAGCGCCGCACTGTCGGAGGGGCAGTACTGAGGGAGCGCCGCACTGTCGGAGGGGCAGTACTGAGGAAGCGCCGCACTGTCGGAGGGGCAGTACTGAGGAAGCGCCGTACTGTCAGAGGGGCAGTACTGAGGGAGCGCCGCACTGTCGGAGGGGCAGTACTGAGGGAGCGCCGCACTGTCGGAGGGGCAGTACTGAGGGAGTGCCGCACTGTCGGAGGGGCAGTACTGAGGGAGCGCCGCACTGTCGGAGGGGCAGTACTGAGGGAGTGCCGCACTGTCGGAGGGGCAGTACTGAGGGAGCGCTGCATTGTCGGAGGGGCAGTACTGAGGGAGCACCGCACTGTCGGAGGGGCAGTACTGAGGGAGCGCCGTACTGTCAGAGGGGCAGTACTGAGGGAGCGCCGCACTGTCGGAGGGGCAGTACTGAGGGAGCGCCACACTGTCGGAGGGGCAGTACTGAGGGAGCGCCGCACTGTTGGAGGGGCAGTACTGAGGGAGCGCCGCACTGTTGGAGGGGCAGTACTGAGGGAGCGCCGCATTGTCGGAGGGGCAGTACTGAGGGAGCACTGCACTGTCCGAGGGGCAGTACTGAGGGAGCACCGCACTGTCCCTTAATACTGCCCCTGTAACAGTGCAGCGATGCCTCAGTATAGCTTTGGGGCATCCTGATTCCAGGCAAGGCATTACAGAAATGGAGGATTCCTTTCTATTTTTCCCTTCTCTCTCTCTTTCTCTCACATGTTTGAAAGGCTGGTTTGGCCGAGACCCAAACTTGAACAATCGCGTTCTTCAAGGCTGACATGTCCAGTGAACAAAAGGTGTGTCACGAGAGAGTACTGCCTTCGCTCAGAGTCTCATGACCCAGGGGGTTCCCGAGAGGTCACAGAGCTAAACCTCTCATCGTCGTGTTCAAACCCCTCCATGGCCTCCTGGGCCCCAACAACCCCTCCCTATCTCTGTAACCTCCTCCAGCCCCTACACCCCTCCCTATCTCTGTAACCCCCTCCAGCCCCTACACCCCTCCCTATCTCTGTAACCTCCTCCAGCCCCTACACCCCTCCCTATCTCTGTAACCTCCTCCAGCCCCTACACCCCTCCCTATCTCTGTAACCTCCTCCAGCCCCTACACCCCTCCCTATCTCTGTAACCTCCTCCAGCCCCTACACCCCTCCCTATCTCTGTAACCTCCTCCAGCCCCTACACCCCTCCCTATCTCTGTAACCCCCTCCAGCCCCTACACCCCTCCCTATCTCTGTAACATCCTCCAGCCCCTACACCCCTCCCTATCTCTGTAACCTCCTCCAGCCCCTACACACCTCCCGATCTCTGCAACCTCCTCCAGCCCCTACACCTCTCCCTATCTCTGTAACCTCCTCCAGCCCCTACACCTCTCCCTATCTCTGTAACCTCCTCCAGCCCCTACACCTCTCCCTATCTCTGTAACCTCCTCCAGCCCCTACACCCCTCCCTATCTCTGTAACCTCCTCCAGCCCCTACACCCCTCCCTATCTCTGTAACCCCCTCCAGCCCCTACACCCCTCCCTATCTCTGTAACCCCCTCCAGCCCCTACACCCCTCCCTATCTCTGTAACATCCTCCAGCCCCTACACCCATCCCTATCTCTGTAACCTCCCCCAGCCCCTACACCCCTCCCTATCTCTGTAACCTGCTCCAGTCCCTACACCCCTCCCTATCTCTGTAACCTCCTCCAGCCCCTACACCTCTCCCTATCTCAGTAACCTCCTCCAGCCTCTATACCTCTCCCTATCTCTGTAACCTCCTCCAGCCCCTACACCCCTCCCTATCTCTGTAACCTGCTCCAGCCCCTACACTCCTCCCTATCTCTGTAACCTGCTCCAGCCCCTACACCCCTCCCTATCTCTGTAACCCCCTCCAGCCCCTACACCCCTCCCTATCTCTGTAACCCCCTCCAGCCCCTACACCTCTCCCTATCTCTGTAACCCCCTCCAGCCCCTACACCCCTCCCTATCTCTGTAACCTCCTCCAGCCCCTACACCTCTCCCTATCTCTGTAACCTCCTCCAGCTCCGACACCTCTCCCTATCTCTGTAACCTCCTCCAGCTCCTACACCCCTCCCTATCTCTCTAACCTCCTCCAGCCCCTACACCTCTCCCTATCTCTGTAACCTCCTCCAGCTCCTACACCCCTCCCTATCTCTGTAACCTCCTCCAGCCCCTAAACCCCTCCCTATCTCTGTAACCTGCTCCAGCCCCTACACCCCTCCCTATCTCTGTAACCTCCTCCAGCCCCTACACCCCTCCCTATCTCTGTAACCCCCTCCAGCCCCTACACCCCTCCCTATCTCTGTAACCTCCTCCAGCCCCTACACTCCTCCCTATATCTGTAACCTCCTTCAGCCCCTACACCCCTCCCTATCTCTGTAACCTCCTCCAGCCCCTACACCCCTCCCTATCTCTGTAACCCCCTCCAGCCCCTACACCCCTCCCTATCTCTGTAATCTCCTCCAGCCCCTACACCCCTCCCTATCTCTGTAACCTCCTCCAGCCCCTACACCCCTCCCTATCTCTGTAACCTCCTCCAGCCCCTACACCCCTCCCTATCTCTGTAACCTTCTCCAGCCCCTACACCCCTCCCTATCTCTGTAACCTCCTCCAGCCCCTGCACCCCTTCCTATCTCTGTAACCTCTTCCAGCCCCTACACCCCTCCCTATCTCTGTAACCTCCTCCAGCCCCTACACCCCTCCCTATCTCCGTAACCTCCTCCAGCCCCTACACCCCTCCCTATCTCTGTAAACTCGGCCAGCCCCTACACCCCTCCCTATCTCTGTAATCTCCTCCAGCCCCTACACCCCTCCCTATCTCTGTAACCTCCTCCAGCCCCTACATCCTTCCCTATCTCTGTAATCTCCTCCAGCCCCTACACCCCTCCCTATCTCTGTAACCTCCTCCAGCCCCTACATTCCTCCCTATCTCTGTAATCTCCTCCAGCCCCTACACCCCTCCCTATCTCTGTAACCTGCTCCAGCCCCTGCACCCCTTCCTATCTCTGTAACCTCCTCCAGCCCCTACACCCCTCCCTATCTCTGTAACCTCCTCCAGCCCCTACACCCCTCCCTATCTCTGTAACCTCCTCCAGCCCCTACACCCCTCCCTATCTCTGTAAACTCGGCCAGCCCCTACACCCCTCCCTATCTCTGTAATCTCCTCCAGCCCCTACACCCCTCCCTATCTCTGTAACCTCCTCCAGCCCCTACATCCCTCCCTATCTCTGTAATCTCCTCCAGCCCCTACACCCCTCCCTATGTCTGTAATCTCCTCCAGCCTCTACACCCCTCCCTATCTCTGTAACCTCCTCCAGCCCCTACAACCCTCCCAGATCTCTGCCCTCCTCCAATCTGCCCTCTTGCCCATCCCCCGATTCCCATCGCTCCACCATCGGTGGCCGTGCCTTCAGCTGCCTGAGCCCCAAGCTCTGGAACTCCCTCCCTAAACCTCTCCCCCTCTCTCTCTCTCTCCTCCTCTAAGACGCTCCTTAAAAACCGAGCTCTTTGTCCCAGCTTTTGGTCGCCTGTCCCTAATATCTCCTTTGGTGGCTCGGGGTCAAACTCTGAACTCCTGGGGCGTACAAGGCTTCTGATACAAAGACCAAACATTGACCGTTGTCCCTGAGTACCGTTCACTTGCGAAGGGCTTCTCCCTGAGACCCACCAGTAATCGGATCACGGGCGCCTGTTCACATACTCAACGATCAACAACACTCCTCCCAGCCACCACCCGAAGAACAATATCCCCAACACAATATTCAACCGGAAAATAAAGGACTTGCATTTATATAGCGCCTTTCACCGTCTCAGGACCTCCCAAAGCGCCTCACGGCCAATGACATTCTTTTCTCGAAGTACGCTCACTGTTGTAATGTGGCAAACACCAATTTGCGCACAGCAAGCTCCCACACACAGCGATGTGATAATGACCCGGATCGTCTGTTTTACTGATGTTGGTTGTGGGATAAATATTGGCCCCAGGACACCGGGGAGAACTCCCC
>NC_092007.1:13181525-13226525 GCF_044704955.1 Pristiophorus japonicus | reverse complement strand
ACTGCGCTGTCGGAGGGGCAGTACTGAGGGAGCGCCGCACTGTCGGAGGGGCAGTACTGAGGGAGCGCCGCACTGTCGGAGGGCCAGTACTGAGGGAGCGCCGTACTGTCGGAGGGGCAGTACTGAGGGAGCACCATACTGTCGGAGGGGCAGTACTGAGGGAGCGCCATACAGCGCTGTCGGAGGGGCAGTACTGAGGGAGCGCCGCACTGTCGGAGGGGCAGTACTGAGGGAGTGCCGCACTGTCGGAGGTTCCGTCTTTCGGATGAGACGTTAAACCGAGGCCCCGTCTGCCCTCTCGGGTGGATGTAAAAGATCCCGGGGCCACTATTTGGAAGAAGAGCAGGGGGAGTTCTCCCCGGTGTCCTGGGGCCAATATTTATTCCTCAACCAACATCACTAAAACAGACAATCCGAGTCATTATCACATCGCTGTGTGTGGGAGCTTGCTGTGCGCAAATTGGCGTTTCCCACAATACAACAGTGACTACATTTCAAAAATAGTCCTTCGTTGGCGCTTTGGGACATCCTGAGAGGACGAAAGACGTTATATTATTGCAAAACTTTCTTGAAAGTCGAACAATAGTTACTGTGTGTTGACTTAAATGCGCTGATTATCATATTTATGAGATAGCCCATTGTCCCTGATTAATTAAATCGTCTCACCTCCCTCTCTCTCTGCCTCCTTCAGTATTTTCTATGCCTTGCTTTAGCAGTGAGCAGAAATTTAACGCGACTGCATTAACCCAATACTGAGGTTTCTCTCAATATATAAAAGAACATAAGAAATAGGAGCAGGAGTCGGCCATTCGGCCCCTCGAGCCTGCTCCGCCATTCAATACGATCATGGACTCAGCTCCACTTCCCCGCCCGCTCCCCATAACCCTTCACTCCCTTATCGCTCAAAAATCTGTCTATCTCCGCCTTAAATATATTCAATGTCCCAGCCTCCACAGCTCTCTGGGGCAGAGAATTCCACAGATTTACAACCCTCTGAGAGAAGAAATTCCTCCTCATCTCAGTTTTAAATGGGCGGCCCCTTATTCTGAGACTATGCCCCCTAGTTCTAGTCTCCCCCATCAGTGGAAACATCCTCTCTGCATCCACCCTGTCCAGTTCCCTCAGTATCTTATACGTTTCAATGAGATCACCTCTCATCTTTCTAAACTCCAATGAGTAGAGGCCCAACCTCCTCAACCTTTCTTCAGAAGAAAAGCCCCTCATCTCCGGAATCAACCGAGTGAACCTTCTCTGAACTGCCTCCAAAGCAAGTGTATCCCTCCTTAAATACGGAGAGCAAAACTGCACGCAGTACTCCAGGTGTGGCCTCACCAATACCCTGTACGGTTGTAGCAGGACTTCTCTGCTTTTATACTCTATTCCCGTTGGCCTTCCTGATTACTTGCTGTACCTGCATGCTAACTTTTTGTGTTTCATGCACAAGGACCCGCAGGCCCCTGTACACCACAGCATTTTGTAATCTCTCTCCAGTTAAATAATATTTAGCTTTTCTCATCTTCATGGGTTCTTTGCTTAAGAATTCATAGCAACACATCGCTCTTAAGAAGTAATTGGTGTATTAACAAAGGTTTAACAATCATACTACACATTACCAGTTCATCCACCGGGCTCACATACACCTGCCGCATCGTGGATCCCCCGAACCCAACTGGCTGGGGTTTTATTGAGTCTCGTGACCATCACGTGACCGGCTAAGCCACTCCCAACTCAACAGCTCGACAAACAAGGTACATCAGTCATTGAAAGTGGGCATGCAGGTACAGCAGGCGGTGAAGAAGGCAAATGGTATGTTGGCCTTCATAGCGAGGGGATTTGAGTATAGGAGCAGGGAGGTCTTACTGCAGTTGTACAGGGCCTTGGTGAGGCCACATCTGGAATATTGTGTACAGTTTTGGTCTCCTAACTTGAGGAAGGACATTCTTGCTATTGAGGGAGTGCAGCGAAGGTTCACCAGACTGATTCCCAGGATGGTAGGACTGACATATGAAGAAAGACTGGATTGACTAGGCTTATATTCACTGGAATTTAGAAGAATGAGAGGGGATCTCATAGAAACATATAAAATTCTGACGGGATTGGACAGGTTAGATGCAGGAAGAATGTTCCCGATGTTGGGGAAGTGCAGAACCAGGGGTCACAGTCTAAGGATAAGGGGTAAGCCATTTAGGACCGAGATGAGGAGAAACTTCTTCACTCAGAGAATTGTGAACCTGTGGAATTCTCTACCAGAGAGAATTGTTGAGGCCAGTTCGTTCTATATATTCAAAAGGGAGTTAGATGTGGCCTTATGGCTAAAGGGATCAAGGGGTATGGAGAGAAAGCAGGAATGGGCTACTGAAGTTGCATGATCAGCCATGATCTTATTGAATGGTGGTGCAGGTTCGAAGGGCCGATTGGCCTACTCCTGCACCTATTTTCTATGTTTCTATGTTTTAAATCCATGAGCATCCTCATAGCTGCACCTACCAAAGTGGATAACCTCACACTTTCCAACATTATACTCCATCTGCCAAATTTTTGCCCACTCACTGAACCTGTCTATATCCCTTTGCAGATTTTTTGTGTCCTTCTCACACATTGCTTTTCCTATCCAATCTTTCCTCATCACTAAAATTCTCCAGTCCAGGCAACATCCTGGTAAATCTCCTCTGTACCCTCTCCAGTGCAACATCCTGGTAAATCTCCTCTGTACACTCTCCAGTGCAACATCCTGGTAAATCTCCTCTGTACCCTCTCCAATGCAACATCCTGGTAAATCTCCTCTGTACCCTCTCCAGTGCAACATCCTGGTAAATCTCCTCTGTACCCTCTCCAGTTCAACATCCTGGTAAATCTCCCCTGCACCCTCTCCAGTGCAACATCCTGGTAAATCTCCTCTGTACCCTCTCCAGTGCAACATCCTGGTAAATCTCCTCTGTACCCTCTCCAGTGCAACATCCTGGTAAATCTCCTCTGTACCCTCTCCAGTGCAACATCCTGGTAAATCTCCTCTGTACCCTCTCCAGTGCAACATCCTGGTAAATCTCCTCTGTACCCTCTCCAGTGCAACATCCTGGTAAATCTCCTCTGTACCCTCTCGAGTGCAACATCCTGGTAAATCTCCTCTGTACCCTCTCCAGTGCAACATCCTGGTAAATCTCCTCTGTACCCTCTCCAGTGCAACATCCTGGTAAATTTCCTCTGTACCCTCTCCAGTGCAACATCCTGGTAAATCTCCTCTGTACCCTCTCTAGTGCAACATCCTGGTAAATCTCCTCTGTACCCTCTCCAGTGCAATCACATCTTTCCTGTAATGTGGTGACCAGAACTGCATGCAGTACTCCAGCTGTGGTTATGTCGTCATGTACTCGAGGTGTGGTCCCACCAAGGCCCTGTACAATGATCTCCCTCTTTGATTTTTGCCTCTTTATCCAGGTTTCATGGCCTCCCAGGTCCCTCTGTACTGCGGCACTTTGCCATCGTTCTCCATTTAAATAATAACTTGCCCTTTGATTTCTGCCAAAGTGCATGACCTCACACTTTCCAACATTATACTCCAGCTGCCAAATTATGGCCCACTCACTTAGCTTGTCTATGTCCTTTTGCAGATTTTTTGTGTCCTCCTCACACATTATCCTTCCTCCCATCTTTGTATCGTCGGCAAACTTGGCTACGTTACACTCAGTCCCTTCTTCCAAGTGGTTAATATAGATTGTACATAGTTGGGGTCCCAGCACTGAATCCTGCTGCACCCCACTAGTTACTGATTGCCAAACCGAGAATGAACCATTTATCCCGACTCTCTGTTCTCTGTTAGTTAGCCAATCCTCTATCCATGCTAATATATTACCCCCAACCCCGTGAACTTTTATCTTGTGCAGGAAGCTTTCATGTGGCACCTTGTCGAATGCCTTCTGCAAGTCCAAATGCACCACATCCACGGGTTCCCCTTTATCCACCCCGTTTGTTGCATCCCCAAAGAATTCCAGCAAATTTGCCAAACACGATGGTGTCCGGCCAAAGGAGATGGCAATGGGACAAGTGAAGGAACAAAAGATGTGTCTAGGTAGGGCGCAAATGGCAGAATCTTCGACAGCTGTCGTGGGAGCAGAGGGGTTTGGTCTGAAATTGTGGAACTCGAAGTCGAGTCCGGAAGGCTGTAAACATAGAAACATAGCAACACAGAAAATAGGTGCAGGAGTAGGCCATTCGGCCCCTCGAGCCTGCACCGCCATTCAACAAGATCATGGCTGATCATTCACCTCAGTACCCCTTTCCTGTTATAGGAAGATGAGGTGCTGTTCCTCGAGCTTGCGTTGGGCTTCGTTGGAACAGTGTAGGAGGCCGGGGGACGGAGAGGCCGGAGTAAGAGAGGGTCGGGGAATTAAAGTGACAGGCGACCAGAAGCCCTGGGCCACGCTTACGGACCGAACGGAGGTGCTCCGCAAAATCAGTGCTTGGTCTCCCCGATGTGGAGGAGACCACATCGCGAGCAGCGAATACAGTTCAACAACTTGAAAGGCATGCAAGTAAATCGGTGTTTCACCTGGAAGGAGTGGTCAGGGGATCCTGGAAAGGGAGGAGGTAAAAGGGGGAGGTGCAACGAGACCTGGGTGTCATGGTGCATCAGTCATTGAAGGTTGGCCATGCAGGTACAGCAGGCGGTGAAGAAGGCAAATGGCATGTTGGCCTTCATAGTTCGGGGGTTTGAGTATAGCAGCAGGGAGGTCTTACTGCAGTTGTACAGGGCCTTGGTGAGGCCACACCTGGAATATTGTGTTCAGTTTTGGTCTCCTAATCTGAGGAAGGACGTTCTTGCTATTGACGGAGTGCAGCGAAGGTTCACCAGACTGATTCCCGGGATGGCGGGACTGACATATGAGGAGAGACTGGATCAACTGGGCTTATATTCACTGGAGTTCAGAAGAATGAGAGGGGATCTCGTAGAAACATATAAAATTCTGACGGGACTGGACAGGTTAGATGCAGGAAGAATGTTCCCGATGTTGGGGAAGTCCAGAGCCAGGGGTCACAGTCTAAGGATAAGGGGTAAGCCATTTAGGACCGAGATGAGGAGAAACTTCTTCACTCAGAGAATTGTGAACCTGTGGAATTCTCGACCACAGAAAGTTGTTGAGGCCAGTTCGTTAGATATATTTAAAAGGGAGTTAGATATGGGCCTTATGGCTAAAGGAATCAAGGGGTATGAAGAGAAAGCAGGAATGGGGTACTGAGGTGAATGATCAGCCATGATCTTATTGAATGGTGGTGCAGGCTCGAAGGGCCGAATGGCCTACTCCTGCTCCTATTTTCTATGTTTCTATTTTTATTTTGCAGTTCAAGGTGTTTGGGTTTTTTCTGACCAATAGCAATGAGAACTTGTAGATAGGGAGTCCCCATTAACAACCAACTTTTGGAACTGCAGTCACTGTTGTAATGTGGGAAACGCCAACTTGTGCACAGCAAGATCCCACACACAGCGATGTGATAATGACCCAGATCATCTGTTTCAATGATGTTGGTTGAGGGATAAATATTGGCCTCAGGACACCGGGGAGAACTCCCCCTGCTCTTCTTCCAAATCGTGGCCCCGGGAACTTTTACATCCACCTGAGAGGGCAGGTGGGGCCTCGGTTTAATGTCTCATCCGAAATGGCAATGGCAGTACCTCCACACCGACAGTGCGGCGCTCCCTCAGTACTGCCCCTCCGACAGTGCGGCGCTCCCTCAGTACTGCCCCTCCGACAGTGCGGCGCTCCCTCAGTACTGCCCCTCCGACAGTGCGGCGCTCCCTCAGTACTGCCCCTCCGACAGTGCGGCGCTCCCTCAGTACTGCACTGTCGTTTAGTTAGCTTGGATTACATAACACGATATTTACAGCCCAGACACCGGCCCCTGGGCCCCACCGCTCCGTGCCGGGGTTTATGTCCCACCGCTCCGTGCCGGGGTTTATGTTCCACACCAGCCCCCTCCCTCCCCTCTCCATCTCACCCCATCACCATATCCTTCTATTCCTTTCTCCCTCATGTGTTTATCCAGCTTCTCCTTAAATGTATCTCTGCTCCTCGCCTCGACCCCTCCCTGTGGGAGCGAGTCCCACATTCTCACCCCTCTCTGGGTAAAGAAGCTTCTCCTGAATTCCCCATTGGATTTATTAGTGACTGTCGTATATTGATGGCCCCTAGTTCTGGTCTCCAGGCAGTAACATCTTCTCTACGTCTAACCGATCAGACATTCACTGTCACCCTGAAAGACAAATAAACGGCAGATCGAGAATTACTGGGCCGTCGGGAGCAGAGTTCACTCAGTCTAAATATGGCCGTGGTGGTTTCGAAGGACAATATTCCTTTTGTCAGCGCCAAGCTGAATTTGAGGTCATTATACTCCACAATACGCCCTTTCAAATAGGCCTTGCTCTGTTTTGTATGCAAAGTCGTTTGCCTATCGCGATTCAGTGAGTGCAGAAGTTATACCAAACCATTTCATGTTGGGAAAGTGTGAGGTGGTCCAAGGGCAAGTTATTATTTAAATGGAGAAAGATTGCAAAGTGCTGCAGTACAGCGGGACCTGGGGGTACTTGTGCATGAAACACAAAAGAATAGTATGCGGGTACAGCAAGTGATCAGGAAGGCCAATGGTATCTTGGCCTTTATTGCAGGCGGGATAGAGTATAAAAGCAGGGAAGTCTTGCTACAGTTATACAGGGTATTGGTGAGACCACACCTGGAGTACTGCGTGCAGTTTTGCTTTCCGTATATAAGGAGGGATATACTTCCATTGGAGGCTGTTCAGAGAAGGTTCACTCAGTTGATTCCGGAGATGAGGGGGTTGTCTTATGAAGGAAAGATTGAGCAGGTTGGGCCTATACTCACTGGAGTTTAGCAGAATGAGAGGTGATCTTATTGAAGCGTGTAAGATTCTGAGGGGGCTGGACAGGGTAGCTGCAGAGAGGATGTTTCCCCCTCGTGGGGGAATCTAGAACTAGGGGGCATAGTCTCAGAATAAGGGGCCGCCCATTTAGGACTGAGATGAGGAGGAATTTCTTCTCTCAGAGGGTCGTAAATCTGTGGAATTCTCTGCCCCAGAGAGCTGTGGAGGCTGGGTCATTGAATATATTTAAGGTGGAGATAGACAGAATTTTGAGCGATAAGGGAGTGAAGGGTTATGGGGAGCGGGCAGGGAAGTGGAGCTGAGTCCAAGATCACATCAGCCGTGATCGTATTAAATGACGGAGCAGGCTCGAGGGGCCGAATGGCCGACTCCTCCTCCTATTTCCTACGTTCTAATGTTCTTAAAGGTGAATTACTGACATCTGGCAGAGTGGATCAGCCCCTTGGGAAACAAAGGACGAAATGGGCAACACCATCGCAGAACTACACGGCACAGCAGGATCCCATTAGGCCCCTCGCGCCCGGGCTGTGCCGGCTCTGTGACAGAGCGACCCCAATCAGTCCCACACTCCTCCCCTGCCCTTTCCCCACAGCCCCGGCACATTTCCCCCTTCCAGTATTTACCCAATTCCCGGTTTGAAAGTCACTATTGAACCTGCTCCGACCGAGCTTTCAGGCAGCGCGTTCCCGATCACAACAACTCGCTGCGTTAAAAACATTCTCCCCATCTCCCCCTCTGGTTCCATCGCCGATTATCGTCAATCTGTGTCCCTCTGGTTACCCGCCCTCCTGCCCCCCGGGGAACACCTTCTCCTGATTTACTCCGTCAAAACCCCTCGTGATTTTGAACACCTCGATCAAATCTCCCCTTAACCCTCTCTGTTCTAAGGAAACATAGAAACATAGAAAATATGTGCAGGAGTAGGCCATTCGGCCCTTCGAGCCTGCACCACCATTCAAATAAGATCATGGCTGATCATTCAACTTCAGTACCCCATTCCTGCTTTATCTCCATACCCCTTGATCCCTTTAGCCGTAAGGTCCATATCTAACTCCCTCTTGAATATATCCAATGAACTGGCCTCAACAACTCTCTGCGGCAGGGAATTCCACAGGTTCACAATTCTCTGGGTGAAGAAGTTTCTCCTCATCTCAGTCCTAAATGGCTTACACCTTATCCTTAGACTGTGACCCCTGGTTCTGGACTTCCCCAACATCGGGAGCATTCTTCCCGCATCTAACCTGTCCAGTCCCGTCAGAATTTTATATGTTTCTATGAGATCCCCTCTCATTCTTCTAAATTCCAGTGAATACAAGCCCAGTCAATCCAGTCTCTCCTCATATGTCAGTCCTGCCATCCCGGGAATCAGTCTGGTGAACCTTCGCTGCACTCCCTCAATAGCAAGAATGCCCTTCCTCAGATTAGGAGACCAAAACTGAACACAATATTCCAGGTGAGGCCTCACCAAGGCCCTGTACAACTGCAGTAAGACCTCCCTGCTCCTATACTCAAATCCCCTAGCTATGAAGGCCAACATGCCATTTGCCTTCTTCACCGCCTGCTGTACCTGCATGCCAACTTTCAATGACTGATGTACCATAACACCCAGGTCTCGTTGCACCTCCCCTTTTCCTAATCTGTCACCATTCAGATAATAATCTGCTTTCGTGTTTTTTCCTCCAAAGTGGATAACCTCACATTTATCCACATTATACTGTATCTGCCATGCATTTGCCCACTCACCTAACCTGTCCAAGTCACCCTGCAGCCTCTTAGCGTCTTCCTCACAGCTCACACCGCCACCCAGCTTAGTGTCATCTTGTGCTTCTCTGCTCGAAGGAGAACAAACCCCAGCAGTTTTGGTTTCCATATTTACGAAAGGATATACTTGCTTTGGAGGAAGTTCAGAGAAGGTTCACTCGGTTGATTCCGGAGATGAGGGGGTTGACTTATGAGGAAAGGTTGAGGAGATTGGGCCTCTACTCATTGGAGTTCAGAAGAATGAGAGGTGATCTTATCGAAACGTATCAGATTATGAGGGGGCTCGACAAGGTGGATGCAGAGAGGATGTTTCCATTGATGGGGGGAGACTAGAACTAGGGGGCATGGTCTTAGAATAAGGGGCCGCCCATTTAAAACTGAGATGAGGAGGAATTTCTTCTCTCAGAGGGTTGTAAATCTGTGGAATTCACTGCCTCAGAGAGCTGTGGAAACTGGGACATTGAATACATTTAAGACAGAGATAGACAGTTTCTTAACCGATAAGGGAATAAGGGGTCGGGCAGGGAAGTGGAGCTGAGTCCATGATCGGATCAGCCATGATGGTATTAAATGGCAGAGCAGGCTCGAGGGGCCGAATGGCCGACTCCTGCCCCTATTTCTGATGTACTTATCTCTCAACATCACTGAAGCCCCTCATTCCTGGGAACACTCTGGTCAATCTACCTGTATGTCACCTCACAAGCTATCCATGAGTAAACCCCCATCCATTCTCTCTTTGACCCTAAGAGGGGTATAATTAGCAAATACTGGTGTGTGTATGGATCTACGCACACAATGCACGCAGTTGTGAGAGTGATAAAAGTGAGCACAATTCTCTCGTGATCCCTTCGATGAAACCTTCGCCCTCAAAGCATGCTTGACTTACAAAAGCTCGCACTTATGAAGCATACACCCCCGCTCACACGGAATGACTTTCCAGGGAGGTTTTACACGGAAGTGGGCAGAGTAGCAGGTTGGGAGCGGGGTGTGATTAAGAAGGCTGGAAATCCTCCGTAACATCGCCCGTCTCCGCCCCCTGCCTCAGCTCATCCGCTGCTGAAACCCTCGCCCCTGCCTTTGTTACCTCCAGACTTGACCATTCCAACGCACTCCTGGCCGGCCTCCCACATTCTACCCGACGTAAACTAGAGGTGCCCCCGTGTCCTAACTCGCACCGAGTCCCGCTCACCCATCGCCCCCTGTGCTCACTGCCCCCGTGTCCTAACTCGCACCCAGTCCCACTCACCCATCACCCACAGTGCTCACTGCCCCCGTGTCCTAACTCACACCCAGTCCCACTCACCCATCACCCACAGTGCTCACTGCCCCCGTATCCTAACCCGCACCCAGTCCCACTCACCCATCACCCCCTGTGCTCACTGCCCCATATTGGCTCCCAGTTAAGCAACGCCTCGAATTCAAAATTCTCATTCTTGTTTACAAATCTCTCCATGGCCCTCGCCCCTCCAGCCCCTACACCCCTCCCAATCTCAGTAACCCCCTCCAGCCCCAACGCCCCTCCCTATCTCTGTAACCCCCTCCAGCCCCTACACCCCTCCCTATCTCTGTAACCTCCTCCAACCCCAACACCCCTCCCTATCTCTGTAACCTCCTGGAGCCCCTACACCCCTCCCTATCTCTGCAACCTCCTCCAGCCCCTACACCCCTCCCTATCTTTGTAACCTCCTGGAGCCCCTACACCCCTCCCTATCTCTGCAACCTCCTCCAGCCCCTACACCCCTCCCTATCTCTGCAACCTCCTCCAGCCCCTACACCCCTCCCTATCTCTGTAACCTCCTGGAGCCCCTACACCCCTCCCTATCTCTGCAACCTCCTCCAGCCCCTACACCCCTCCCTATCTCTGTAACCTCCTGGAGCCCCTACACCCCTCCCTATCTCTGCAACCTCCTCCAGCCCCTACACCCCTCCCTATCTCTGCAACCTCCTCCAGCCCCTACACCCCTCCCTATCTCTGCAACCTCCTCCAGCCCCTACACCCTTCCCTATCTCTGCAACCTCCTCCAGCCCCTACACCCCTCCCTATCTCTGTAACCTCCTGGAGCCCCTACACCCCTCCCTATCTCTGCAACCTCCTCCAGCCCCTACACCCCTCCCTATCTCTGTAACCTCCTCCAATTCTGCCCTCTTGCCCATCCCCCCGATTCCCATCGCTCCACCATCGGTGGCCGTACCTTCTGTTGCCTGGGCCCCGAGCTCTGGAACTCCCTCCCTGAACCTCTCCGCCTCTCTCTCCTCCTTCAAGACGCTCCTTAAAACCGACCACTTTGACCCAGCTTTTGGTTGCCTGTCCCTAATTTCTCCTCATGTGGCTCTGTGTCCATCTTTAAAATCTCATGACGCTCCTGTGAGGAACCTTGGGATGTCTCACTATGTGAAAGCTGCTATATAAATACAAGTTGTCGGTGCTGATTGGGGCAAATCTCGGGTTTGCCGAGAAGTTTCTGGGGGTGTGAGGCGAGATAGCGAAGGTGGATGGTTCGTGAGAGGCTATCCAGAGATGGAGGCATACTGTGGTTGATCGAAGTATCGGTGGGGCAGAGGGAGCTGGGAGGGGGTTGGCTGGGAAGCTCGCCACGCTGTCGGAGGGGCGGTACTGAGGGAGCGCCGCACTGCGCTGTCGGAGGGGCGGTACTGAGGGAGCGCCGCACTGCGCTGTCGGAGGGGCAGTACTGAGGGAACGCCGCACTGTCGGAGGGGCGGTACTGAGGGAGCGCCGCACTGCGCTGTCGGAGGGACGGTAGTGAGGGAGCGCCGCACTGCGCTGTCGGAGGGGCGGTAGTGAGGGAGAGCCGCACTGCGCTGTCGGAGGGGCAGTACTGAGGAAACGCTGCACTGTCGGAGGGGCAGTACTGAGGGAGCGCCGCACTGTCGGAGGGGCAGTACTGAGGGAGCGCCGCACTGTCGGAGGGACAGTACTGAGGGAGCACCGCACTGTCGGAGGGGCAGTACTGAGGGAGCGCCGCACTGTCGGAGGGGCAGTACTGAGGGAGTGCTGCACTGTCGGAGGTGGAGTACTGAGGGAGCGCCGTACTGCGTTGTCGGAGGGGCAGTACTGAGGGAGCACCGCACTGTGGGAGGGGCAGTACTGAGGGAGCACCGCACTGTCGGAGGGGCAGTACTGAGGGAGCGCCGCACTGTGGGAGGGGCAGTACTGAGGGAGCACCGCAGTGTCGGAGGGGCAGTACTGAGGGAGTGCCGCACTGACGGACGGGCAGCACTGAGGGAGCCCCGCACTGTCGGAGGGACAGCACTGAGGGAGCACCGCACTGTCGGAGGGGCAGTACTGAGGGAGCACCGCAGTGTCGGAGGGGCAGTACTGAGGGAGCACCGCACTGTGGGAGGGGCAGTACTGAGGGAGCACCGCACTGTCGGAGGGGCAGTACTGAGGGAGCGCCGCACTGTCGGAGGGACAGCACTGAGGGAGCGCCGCACTGTCGGAGGGGCAGTCTTTTTCCGAGTGAGACCTTAAAACCCTCCGCCCCTCACGGACACTCGGGAGGACGTCAAAGATGCCACCGCCACGAGCTTGGCCAGCGAGCAAGTCAGCCGACAATTATCCCTCCACCAACGCCCGGAATAGAACAGCGGCCGCCAACATCGCGGTTGGCGGGAGCCCAAAAATGGCCGCCGCGTTGGCCGAGAAGATCAAGCCCCCCCCCCCCTCCCAAAAGACGCGCCTGCCCGGCTGTGAAACGGGGGCTCGAGCGCACTTAGTCCGGCCACAAGGCAATGCAGAAACACCCGTCGCTCTCTTCTGTTTCTGCTGCCTCCACCGACAACAATCGCCCGCCCCCTCTCTCCCTCCCGCCCCTCACCACCGAGCAATCTCCGGCAAAGGAGTCCTACCTCGCCTCTCTCTCTCGCTCTCTCTCTCCCTCCGCCGTCTCTCCTCCCCTGATCCCCCCCGCCCCTTTGCCTCGCAAACGTTGATCTCCTGCACGAGACAAAGGGTGGCCATCTTCTGCCGTCCGCTGAGAAGGACTCGACGAGACCCACTGCATCTCTCTCTCTCTCTCTCTCTGTCTCTCTCCGGCTCTCTCTGCACGGGCGGAAGAGCGGGCTTGGGAGAACTGCTGCTGTTTGCCGGGGTGGTTGGTGCGGGGAGGGCACAGAATTGTCGGGACCAGAAATGGGGCTGGCATCCGACTGCCGCTCTTTGTGAGGGAACAGCGCGCGCGCGAGCCGGAGCGGGGGCGGGGGAGGGGGGGGGAGCGGGAGGGAGGGAGAGGAGGGAGGGTGGGAGTGTCTGTCGGCCGAGAATTAAATCAGAACTGTATCCGACCACTGTGTGAGTGTGTGTGTGTGTGTGTGTGCGTGTGTGTGCGTGTGAGTTCGTATCAGGTCAGGAGAGTTTAACACTGTGTTTATTGTTCGCCTCCCGCACGCACCTCAAACCTCCAACCGTTTCATAGAAACATCGACAATAGGAGCAGGAGCAGGCCATTCGGCCCTTCGAGCCTGCACCACCATTCAATAAGATCATGGCTGATCATTTTCCCTTGGTACCCCTTTCCTGCCTTCTCTCCATACCCCTTGATCCCTTTAGCCGTAAGGGCCACATCGAACTCCCTTTTGGGAATATATCTAATGAACTGGCCTCAACAACTCTCTGTGGTAGAGAATTCCACAGGTTCACAACTCTCTGAGTGAAGAAGTTTCTCCTCATCTCGGTCCTAAATGGCCTACCCCTTATCCTTAGACTGTGACCCCCTGGTTCTGCACTTCCCCAACATCGGGAACATTCTTCCCGCATCTAACCTGTCCAGTCCCGTCAGAGTTTTACATGTTTCTATGAGATCCCCTCTCATTCTTCTAAATTCCAGTGAATATAAGCCTAGTCGATCCAGTCTCTCCTCATATGTCAGTCCTGCCATCCCGGGAATCAGTCTGATGAACCTTCGCTGCACTCCCTCAATAGCAAGAATGTCCTTCCTCAGATTAGAAGACCAAAACTGAACACAATATTCCAGGTGAGGCCTCACCAAGGCCCTGTACAACTGCAGTAAGACCTCCCTGCTCCTATACTCAAATCCCCTCGCTATGAAGGCCAACATGCCATTTGCCTTCTTCACCGCCTGCTGTACCTGCGTGCCAACCTTCAATGACTGATGTACCATGACACCCAGGTCTCGTTGAATGACCTGCCCATCTTCCTGCTGATCTAACGCCAGCACGTGTAAGGTCAATTGATCTGAAGCAGGCGTCAGCTCTTGTGGATGCGTTCAGGCAACGCGGACATTGACACTCCCAGGCCTGAACCAGAGGCCGAGATGTGCTTTCAACCACAGCTCCGCTGTGTCACTCAGACCGCTTGTTTCCCCCGCCCCCCCCCCCTCCGTGACATCGCCCGTCTCCGCCCCCTGCCTCGGCTCATCTGCTGCAGTAGCCCTCACCCCCTGCCTTTGTTACCTCACAGCTCGGAGAGATGGGCCCCCCACTTCTTGCCACTGGGGCCAAGCAGGTTCTCAAGCCCCTCCCCGGCATTTGCCTGTCTGACCTCCCCGACCAGGTTCATCACCAAACCTCCCAGGTGTTAAATTAGAAGGAGACCCACATGAGATAGGATTGTTCGCTCAGGGAAAAAAAAAAGTTTAAGGGACGGGGCGGGGGTGATTTGAGTGAAGGAGTTTGATCGGAGGTGATCGGGCAGATAGAGAGACGCTGTTCCCTCTCATTCTGCCCTCTTGCCGTCCCCCCGATTCCCCTCGCTCCACCATCGGTGGCCGTGCCTTCAGCTGCCTGGGCCCCAAGCTCTGGAACTCCCTCCCTGAACCTCTCCGCCTCTCTCTCCTCCTTCAAGACGCTCCTTAAAACCCACCTCTGTGACCCAGCTTTTGGTCACCCGTCCCTAATGTCGACATTTGTGGTTCGAAGTCTCCTTACCCAAGGAAGGATATACTCGCCATTGAGGCAGTGCAGCGAAGGTTCACCAGACTGATTCCTGGGATGGGGGGGATTGTCCTATGAGGAGAGGTTGAACAGACCAGGCCAATATTCTCTAGAGTTTCGAAGAATGAGAGGTGATCTCATCGAAACAGACACAAGTCTTACAGGGGCTTGACAGGGTAGATGCAAGGAGGGTGTTTCCCCCCCCCCGGGCTGGGGAGTCTAGAACCAGGGGGTCACACAGTCTCAGGATAAGGGGTCGGCCATTGAGGACTGAGATGAGGAGGAATTTCTTCACTCGGAGGGGGGTGAATCTTTGGAATTCTTTGCCCCAGAGGGCTGTGGAGGCCCAGTCTTCAAGGCCGAGATCGAGAGATTTTTGGACAGCATTCCAAGCGAGGGATCGGGCGGGAGAGTGGGGTTGAGGTCGAAGGTCAGCCGTCCGTGAACTCATTGAATGGCGGAGCAGGCTCGAGGGGCCGAATGGCCGACACCTGCTCCTCATTCGCATCCGGTTGCGGAGAGATAGTTTACTCCGGCTGTGGGAGTCCCGAACTATTTCAGTTGAACCTGAAATTCAAATGCCCGCCTTGCACCAAAACCGACAATTGAACAAGTTAAACTTTAGACATTAAACTTCGATCAAATTAAAATCCTCTTGCCGGCGGGGTGACGGTGCACTCCAGTCCCTCCGGCGCCCACCTCTCGCGGAAGGCCGCGAGCGTACCGGTGGACACCGCGTGCTCCCATCTCCAGGGACACCCTGGCTCGGAGGTAACCGCGGAAGAGAGGCAGGCAGTCGGGTCTGAACGACCCCCTCGACCGCCCGCTGCCTGGACCGGCTGATGGCCCCCTTGGCCAAGGCCCAGGAGCAGTCCTACGAGGAGGCCCTCGGACCTGCCCCGCTCCCCTCCGCACAGGGTGCCCAAAGATCAGGAGCGTGGGACTGAAGTGCAGCCAGAAATTGAGGAGCTGCCCCTTCGAATAATGGTGTGGGGTGTCCAATACCAGGGGAGGGGACATCACACAGTCTCAGACTAAGGGGGTGGGCCATTTCGGAATGAGATGGGGAGAAACTTCTGTCTTAATCATAGGCAGTCCCTCGGAATCGAGGAAGACTTGCTTCCACTCTTGACATGAGTCCTTCGGTGGCTGAACAGTCCAATACGGGAACCACAGTCCCTGTCACATGTGGGACAGACAGACGTTGAGGGAAGGGGAGGGTGGGACAGATAGACGTTGAGGGAAGGGGAGGGTGGGACAGATAGACGTTGAGGGAAGGGGAGGGTGGGACAGACAGACGTTGAGGGAAGGGGAGGGTGGGACAGATAGACGTTGAGGGAAGGGGAGGGTGGGACAGACAGACGTTGAGGGAAGGGGAGGGTGGGACAGATAGACGTTGAGGGAAGGGGAGGGTGGGACAGATAAACGTTGAGGGAAGGGGAGGGTGGGACAGACAGTGGTTGAGGGAAGGGGAGGGTGGGACAGATAGACGTTGAGGGAAGGGGAGGGTGGGACAGACAGACGTTGAGGGAAGGGGAGGGTGGGACTGGTTTGCCGCACGCTCCTTCCGCTGCATGCGCTTGGTTTCTGCACGCTCTCGGCGATGAGACTCGAGGTGCTCAGCGCCCTCCCGGATGCACTCCCTCCACTGAGGGCGGACTGGTCTTTGGGCCCAGGGACTCCCAGGTGTCGGTGGGGATGTTGCACTTTATCAGGGAGGCTTTGAGGGAGGTCCCTTGTAACGTTTCCTCTGCCCACCTTTGGCCCGTTTGCCCGTGAAGGAGTTCCGAGTAGAGCGCCCGCTTTGGGGAGTCTCGTGTCTGGGGGACATGCGGACAATGTGGCCTTGCCCAGCGGAGCTGGTCGAGTGTGGTCAGTGCTTCGATGCTGGGGATGTTGGGCCTGGTCGAGGACGCTAACGTTGGTGCGTCTGTCCTCCCGGGGGATTTGTAGGATCTTGCGGAGACATCGTTGGTGGTATTTCTCCAGCGACTTGAGGTGTCTGCTGTACATGGTCCATGTCTCTGAGCCATACAGGAGGGCGGGTATCACTACAGCCCTGTAGACCATGAGCTGGGGGTGAGGTACCTACTGTACATGGTCCATGTCTCTGAGCCATACAGGAGGGCGGGTATCACTACAGCCCTGTAGACCATGAGCTGGGGGTGAGGTGTCTACTGTACATGGTCCATGTCTCTGAGCCATACAGGAGGGCGGGTATCACTACAGCCCTGTAGACCATGAGCTGGGGGTGAGGTACCTACTGTACACGGTCCATGTCTCTGAGCCATACAGGAGGGCGGGTATCACTACAGCCCTGTAGACCATGAGCTCGGTGGTGGATTTGAGGGCCTGGTCTTCGAACACTCTTTTCCTCAGACGGCCGAAGGCTGCACTGGCGCACTGGAGGCGGTGTTGGATCTCGTCGCCAATGTCTGCCCTTGTTGATAGGAGGCTCCCGAGGTATGGGAAATGGTCCACGTTGTCCAGGGCCGGGCCGTGGATCTTGATGACTGGGGGGCAGTGCTGTGCGGCGAGGACAGGCTTGGTGGAGGACCTTGGTCTTACGGATGACACGTGCAACGTAGACAAGGAAACATAGAAAATAGGTGCAGGAGTAGGCCATTCGGCCCTTCGAGCCTGCACCGCCATTCAATGAGTTCATGGCTGATCATGCAACTTCAGTACCCCATTCCTGCTTTCTCGCCATACCCCTTGATCCCCCCCGAGTAGTAAGGACTACATCTAACTCCTCTCGAACACGGACTCCTCTCAACCGCAGAAATTGCCGGCGGCCCAGGAATGCGTGAACCGGTTTCGGAATCGCGGGGCGACCGGCCCCCTTCAAACCGTGGGGCGGGAGGGGGGGGGGGGGGTTCGAAACAGGAGTGTGTGGGGGGTGTGGGGGACACCGTCTCAGAATAAGGCGACCAGCCACCTTGGACTGAGCTGCAGAGGAACGTTTTGTCTTGAAACACTCCTGCGGAAACGCCGCGGGAGATTTTCCGACTGCAACGGCGCTGTCCCAGTGCAGCTCACTGACGGGGCTGGCTGTTCTGCCGTGGTCCAGGCTCCCCCGCACCCCGACCTCCCCTTCCCTCCCTCGCGGCTTTCTGTCGGAGCCTTGAGACGAGAACCAAGCAACGACTGTACTGTGTGGCCCCTTGCAGGCCTGGCAGACTCTGCCTCGCAGGCAGAACTCGCTCACTCCCTCGCTCCTGAATTTGAACTTGATTGGAGCAGGACGAGAGAGAGAGAGAAAAAAAAACGATGACATCAACCCTTACCCCTCCCCCCTCCCCCTCCCCCGCCCCTGCCGGCTCCCCTCCGCCCCTCTCTCCCACACAGCCTCTCCCCACCGCCCCCCCCCCTCCCCTCGCCTCCTCCCGCACTCTCTTGGCCCAAGGGAGGGCAGACAAGAGGTCTGTTGTGGAGCTGTGGTGTTAACTCTGTCACTGCCAGTTTCCACAGCGACAGAGAATTCGCTGCAGGAAGTAATCTGACCACCGGCAAGATTCCTTTTTTAACTGTGAAGTTACATCGACGGGAGCAGGGCTTCGAAGAGCGAGTAAACTAACAGAAGGCAAGAATCCCTCCAGTCCCCTGACTCTCCCATCGAAGCCCATCCCTCCAGTCCCCTAACTCTCCCCTCGAAGCCCATCCCTCCAGTCCCCTGACTCTCCCATCGAAGCCCACCTCTCCAGTCGCCTAACTCTCCCATCGAAGCCCAGCCCTCCCGTCCCCTAACTCTCCCATCGAAGCCCAGCCCTCCCGTCCCCTAACTCTCCCATCGAAGCCCATCCCTCCAGTCCCCTAACTCTCCCATCGAAGCCAATCCCTCCAGTCCCCTATATCTCCCATCGAAGCCAATCCCTCCAGTCCCCTAACTCTCCCATCGAAGCCCATCTCTCCCATCCCCTAACTCTCCCATCGAAGCCCATCCCCCCAGTCCCCTAACTCGCCCATCGAAGCCCATCCCTCCAGTCCCCGAACTCTCCCATCGAAGCCCATTCCTCCAGTCCCCTAACTCTCCCATCGAAGCCCATCCCTCCCGTCCCCTAACTCTCCCATCGAAGCCCACCCCTCCAGTCCCCCAACTCCCCCATCGAAGCCCATCCCTCCAGTCCCCTAACTCTCCCATCGAAGCCCATCCCCCCAGTCCCCTAACTCCCCCATCGAAGCCCATCCCTCCAGTCCCCTAACTCTCCCATCGAAGCCCATCCCTCCAGTCCCGTAACTCCCCCATCGAAGCCCATCCCTCCAGTCCCCTAACTCCCCCATCGAAGCCCATCCCTCCCGTCCCCGAACTCTCCCATCGAAGCCCATCCCTCCCGTCCCCTAACTCCCCCATCGAAGCCCATCCCTCCCGTCCCCTAACTCTCCCATCGAAGCCCATCCCCCCAGTCCCCTAACTCCCCCATCGAAGCCCATCCATCCAGTCCCCTAACTCCCCCATCGAAGCCCATCCCTCCCGTCCCCTAACTCTCCCATCGAAGCCCATCCCTCCAGTACCCTAACTCTCCCATCGAAGCCCATCCCTCCCGTCCCCTAACTCTCCCATCGAAGCCCATCCCTCCCGTCCCCTAACTCCCCCATCGAAGCCCATCCCTCCCGTCCCCTAACTCTCCCATCGAAGCCCATTCCTCCAGTCCCCTAACTCTCCCATCGAAGCCCATCCCTCCAGTACCCTAACTCCCCCATCGAAGCCCATCCCTCCCGTCCCCTAACTCTCCCATCGAAGCCCATCCCTCCAGTCCCCTAACTCCCCCATCGAAGCCCATCCCTCCCGTCCCCTAACTCCCCCATCGAAGCCCATCCCTCCAGTCCCCTAACTCTCCCATCGAAGCTCATCCCTCCAGTCCCCAACTCCCCCATCGAAGCCCATCCCTCCCGTCCCTTAACTCCCCCATCGAAGCCCATCCCTCCAGTCCCCTAACTCTCCCATCAAAGATCATCCCTCCAGTCCCCTAACTCCCCCATCGAAGCCCATCCCTCCCGTCCCCTAACTCCCCCATCGAAGCCCATCCCTCCCGTCCCCTAACTCTCCCATCGAAGCCCATCCCTCCCGTCCCCTAACTCTCCCATCGAAGCCCATCCCTCCCGTCCCCTAACTCTCCCATCGAAGCCCATCCCTCCAGTACCCTAACTCTCCCATCGAAGCCCATCCCCCCAGTCCCCTAACTCTCCCATCGAAGCCCATCCCCCCAGTCCCCTAACTCCCCCATCGAAGCCCATCCCTCCCATCCCCTAACTCCCCCATCGAAGCCCATCCCTCCCGTCCCCTAACTCTCCCATCGAAGCCCATCCCTCCAGTCCCCTAACTCTCCCATCGAAGTCCATCCCTCCAGTCCCCTAACTCTCCCATCGAAGCCCATCCCCCCAGTCCCCTAACTCTCCCATCGAAGCCCATCCCTCCAATACCCTAACTCTCCCATCGAAGCCCATCCCTCCAGTCCCCTAACTCCCCCATTGAAGCCCATCCCTCCAGTCCCCTAACTCCCCCATCGAAGCCCATCCCTCCAGTCCCCTAACTCCCCCATTGAAGCCCATCCCTCCAGTCCCCTAACTCCCCCATCGAAGCCCATCCCTCCAGTCCCCTAACTCTCCCATCGAAGCCCATCCCTCCAGTCCCCAACTCCCCCATCGAAGCCCATCCCTCCAGTCCCCTAACTCCCCCATCGAAGCCCATCCCTCCAGTCCCCTAACTCTCCCATCGAAGCCCATCCCTCCAGTCCCCTAACTCTCCCATCGAAGCCCATCCTCCAGTCCCCTAACTCCCCCATCGAAGCCCATCCCTCCAGTCCCCTAACTCTCCCATCGAAGCCCATCCCTCCAGTCCCCTAACTCTCCCATCGAAGCCCATCCTCCCGTCCCCTAACTCTCCCATCGAAGCCCATCCTCCAGTCCCCTAACTCCCCCATCGAAGCCCATCCCTCCAGTCCCCCAACTCCCCCATCGAAGCCCATCCCTCCAGTCCCCTAACCCTCGCATCGAAGCCCATCCCTCCCGTCCCCTAACTCTCCCATCGAAGCCCATCTCTCCAGTCCCCTAACTCTCCCATCGAAGCCCATCCCTCCCGTCCCCTAACTCTCCCATCGAAGCCCATCCCCCCAGTCCCCTAACCCTCCCATCGAAGCCCATCCCTCCAGTCCCCTAACCCTCCCATCGAAGCCCATCCCTCCAGTCGCCTAACTCTCCCATCGAAGCTCATCACTCCAGTCCCCTAACTCCCCCATCAAAGCCCATCCCTCCAGTCCCCTAACTCTCCCATCGAAGCCCCTCCCTCCAGTCCCCTGACTCTCCCATCGAAGCCCATCCCTCCAGTCCCCTAACTCCCCCATCGAAGCCCATCCCTCCCGTCCCCTAACTTCCCCATCGAAGCCCATCCCTCCCGTCCCCTAACTCTCCCATCGAAGCCCATTCCTCCAGTCCCCTAACTCTCCCATCGAAGCCCATCCATCCAGTCCCCTAACTCTCCCATCGAAGCCCATCCCTCCCGTCCCCTAACTCCCCCATCGAAGCCCATCCCTCCCGTCCCCTAACTCTCCCATCGAAGCCCATTCCTCCAGTCCCCTAACTCTCCCATCGAAGCCCATCCATCCAGTCCCCTAACTCTCCCATTGAAGCCCATCCCTCCAGTACCCTAACTCCCCCATCGAAGCCCATCCCTCCCGTCCCCTAACTCCCCCATCGAAGCCCATCCCTCCCGTCCCCTAATTCTCCCATCGAAGCTCATCCCTCCAGTCCCCTAACCCTCCCATCGAAGCCCATCCCTCCCGTCCCTTAACTCTCCCATCGAAGCCCATCCCTCCAGTCCCCTAACTCCCCCATCGAAGCCCATCCATCCAGTCCCCTAACTCTCCCATCGAAGCCCATCCCTCCAGTCCCCTAACTCCCCCATCGAAGCCCATCCCTCCAGTCCCCTAACTCTCCCATCGAAGCCCATCCCCCCAGTCCCCTAACTCCCCCATCGAAGCCCATCCCTCCAGTCCCCTAACTCTCCCATCGAAGCCCATCCCTCCAGTCCCCTAACTCTCCCATCGAAGCTCATCCCTCCAGTCCCCAACTCCCCCATCGAAGCCCATCCCTCCAGTCCCCTAACCCTCCCATCGAAGCCCATCCCTCCAGTCGCCTAACTCTCCCATCGAAGCTCATCCCTCCAGTCCCCAACTCCCCCATCGAAGCCCATCCCTCCAGTCCCCTAACCCTCCCATCGAAGCCCATCCCTCCAGTCCCCTAACTCTCCCATCGAAGCTCATCCCTCCAGTCCCCAACTCTCCCATCGAAGCCCATCCCCCCAGTCCCCTAACTCTCCCATCGAAGCCCATCCCCCCAGTCCCCTAACTCCCCCATCGAAGCCCATCCCTCCCATCCCCTAACTCCCCCATCGAAGCCCATCCCTCCCGTCCCCTAACTCTCCCATCGAAGCCCATCCCTCCAGTCCCCTAACTCTCCCATCGAAGTCCATCCCTCCAGTCCCCTAACTCTCCCATCGAAGCCCATCCCCCCAGTCCCCTAACTCTCCCATCGAAGCCCATCCCTCCAATACCCTAACTCTCCCATCGAAGCCCATCCCTCCAGTCCCCTAACTCCCCCATTGAAGCCCATCCCTCCAGTCCCCTAACTCCCCCATCGAAGCCCATCCCTCCAGTCCCCTAACTCCCCCATTGAAGCCCATCCCTCCAGTCCCCTAACTCCCCCATCGAAGCCCATCCCTCCAGTCCCCTAACTCTCCCATCGAAGCCCATCCCTCCAGTCCCCAACTCCCCCATCGAAGCCCATCCCTCCAGTCCCCTAACTCCCCCATCGAAGCCCATCCCTCCAGTCCCCTAACTCTCCCATCGAAGCCCATCCCTCCAGTCCCCTAACTCTCCCATCGAAGCCCATCCTCCAGTCCCCTAACTCCCCCATCGAAGCCCATCCCTCCAGTCCCCTAACTCTCCCATCGAAGCCCATCCCTCCAGTCCCCTAACTCTCCCATCGAAGCCCATCCTCCCGTCCCCTAACTCTCCCATCGAAGCCCATCCTCCAGTCCCCTAACTCCCCCATCGAAGCCCATCCCTCCAGTCCCCCAACTCCCCCATCGAAGCCCATCCCTCCAGTCCCCTAACCCTCGCATCGAAGCCCATCCCTCCCGTCCCCTAACTCTCCCATCGAAGCCCATCTCTCCAGTCCCCTAACTCTCCCATCGAAGCCCATCCCTCCCGTCCCCTAACTCTCCCATCGAAGCCCATCCCCCCAGTCCCCTAACCCTCCCATCGAAGCCCATCCCTCCAGTCCCCTAACCCTCCCATCGAAGCCCATCCCTCCAGTCGCCTAACTCTCCCATCGAAGCTCATCACTCCAGTCCCCTAACTCCCCCATCAAAGCCCATCCCTCCAGTCCCCTAACTCTCCCATCGAAGCCCCTCCCTCCAGTCCCCTGACTCTCCCATCGAAGCCCATCCCTCCAGTCCCCTAACTCCCCCATCGAAGCCCATCCCTCCCGTCCCCTAACTTCCCCATCGAAGCCCATCCCTCCCGTCCCCTAACTCTCCCATCGAAGCCCATTCCTCCAGTCCCCTAACTCTCCCATCGAAGCCCATCCATCCAGTCCCCTAACTCTCCCATCGAAGCCCATCCCTCCCGTCCCCTAACTCCCCCATCGAAGCCCATCCCTCCCGTCCCCTAACTCTCCCATCGAAGCCCATTCCTCCAGTCCCCTAACTCTCCCATCGAAGCCCATCCATCCAGTCCCCTAACTCTCCCATTGAAGCCCATCCCTCCAGTACCCTAACTCCCCCATCGAAGCCCATCCCTCCCGTCCCCTAACTCCCCCATCGAAGCCCATCCCTCCCGTCCCCTAATTCTCCCATCGAAGCTCATCCCTCCAGTCCCCTAACCCTCCCATCGAAGCCCATCCCTCCCGTCCCTTAACTCTCCCATCGAAGCCCATCCCTCCAGTCCCCTAACTCCCCCATCGAAGCCCATCCATCCAGTCCCCTAACTCTCCCATCGAAGCCCATCCCTCCAGTCCCCTAACTCCCCCATCGAAGCCCATCCCTCCAGTCCCCTAACTCTCCCATCGAAGCCCATCCCCCCAGTCCCCTAACTCCCCCATCGAAGCCCATCCCTCCAGTCCCCTAACTCTCCCATCGAAGCCCATCCCTCCAGTCCCCTAACTCTCCCATCGAAGCTCATCCCTCCAGTCCCCAACTCCCCCATCGAAGCCCATCCCTCCAGTCCCCTAACCCTCCCATCGAAGCCCATCCCTCCAGTCGCCTAACTCTCCCATCGAAGCTCATCCCTCCAGTCCCCAACTCCCCCATCGAAGCCCATCCCTCCAGTCCCCTAACCCTCCCATCGAAGCCCATCCCTCCAGTCCCCTAACTCTCCCATCGAAGCTCATCCCTCCAGTCCCCAACTCCCCCATCGAAGCCCATCCCTCCCGTCCCTTAACTCCCCCATCGAAGCCCATCCCCCCAGTCCCCTAACCCTCCCATCGAAGCCCATCCCTCCCGTACCCAAACTCTCCCATCGAAGCCGTCCCTCTTGAACCGTACTCTTTCCACCACTCTGGGAGAGTAACTCTCCCCTTGTTTAACTACAATAAAGAAGTGTACCTCCCTTATCCAGAATTCCCTCATCCGGAACCGCCCCTCCTGCAGAACCATTCCCGGCCAGTGGGTGACGCATGTGCAGAACTCCGATACGAACAAATTGAAGTCCTTACCTGGCTGGCGTGACCTCGCAATCCTCTGCACCCACGCCCCCCCCCACCACCCCAATCTCTCAGCCGCACACCCAGCCCCAAGCCAGCCAGCCCCGATATCCCCTTGCTCAGTACCTGTACCATCCAATTTAACGTGACCACCCATCGTCCGGAAAAGTCCCTTATCCGGAACAGGCCAGGTCCCGAGAGTTCCGGATAAGGGAAGTTATTCCTATCTTTATATCTTAGGAACAGGAGGAGGCCCATTCAGCCCCTCGAGCCTGTTACACAGGAACAGGAGGAGGCCCATTCGGCCCCTCGAGCCTGTGACACAGGAACAGGAGGAGGCCCATTCAGCCCCTCGAGCCTGTTACACAGGAACAGGAGGAGGCCCATTCAGCCCCTCGAGCCTGTTACACAGGAACAGGAGGAGGCCCATTCAGCCCCTCGAGCCTGTTACACAGGAACAGGAGGAGGCCCATTCAGCCCCTCGAGCCTGTTACACAGGAACAGGAGGAGGCCCATTCAGCCCCTCGAGCCTCTTACACAGGAACAGGAGGAGGCCCATTCAACCCCTCGAGGCTGTTACACAGGAACAGGAGGAGGCCCATTCAGCCCCTCGAGCCTGTTACACAGGGACAGGAGGAGGCCCATTCAGGCTCTCGAGGCTGTTACACAGGAACAGGAGGAGGCCCATTCAGCCCCTCGAGCCTGTTACACAGGGACAGGAGGAGGCCCTTTCAGCCCCTCGAGGCTGTTACACAGGAACAGGAGGAGGCCCATTCAGCCCCTCGTGCCTGTTACACAGGAACAGGAGGAGGCCCATTCAGTCCCTCGAGCCTGTTACACAGGAACAGGAGGAGGCCCATTCAGCCCCTTGAGCCTGTTACACAGGAACAGGAGGAGGCCCATTCGGCCCCTCGAGCCTGTTACACAGGAACAGGAGGAGGCCCATTCGGCCCCTCGAGCCTGTTACACAGGAACAGGAGGAGGCACATTCAGCCCCTCGAGCCTGTTACACAGGGACAGGAGGAGGCCCATTCAGGCTCTCGAGGCTGTTACACAGGAACAGGAGGAGGCCCATTCAGCCCCTCGAGCCTGTTACACAGGGACAGGAGGAGGCCCTTTCAGCCCCTCGAGGCTGTTACACAGGAACAGGAGGAGGCCCATTCAGCCCCTCGAGCCTGTTACACAGGGACAGGAGGAGGCCCATTCAGGCTCTCGAGCCTGTTGCACAGGAACAGGAGGAGGCCCATTCAGCCCCTCGAGCCTGTTACACAGGAACAGGAGGAGGCCCATTCAGCCCCTCGAGCCTGTTACACAGGGACAGGAGGAGGCCCATTCAGGCTCTCGAGCCTGTTGCACAGGAACAGGAGGAGGCCCATTCAGCCCCTCGAGCCTGTTACACAGGAACAGGAGGAGGCCCATTCAGCCCCTCGAGCCCGTTACACAGGAACAGGAGGAGGCCCATTCAGCCCCTCGAGCCTGTTACACAGGAACAGGAGGAGGCCCATTCAGCCCCTCGAGCCTGTTACACAGGAACAGGAGGAGGCCCATTCAGCCCCTCGAGCCTGTTACACAGGGAACAGGAGGAGGCCCATTCAGCCCCTCGAGCGTGTTACACAGGAACAGGAGGAGGCCCATTCAGCCCCTCGAGCGTGTTACACAGGAACTGGAGGAGGCCCATTCAGCCCCTCGAGCCTGTTACACAGGAACAGGAGGAGGCCCATTCAGCCCCTCGAGCCTGTTACACAGGAACAGGAGGAGGCCCATTCAGACCCTCGAGCCTGTTACACAGGGACAGGAGGAGGCCCATTCAGACCCTCGAGGCTGTTACACAGGAACAGGAGGAGGCCCATTCAGCCCCTCGAGCCTGTTACACAGGAACAGGAGGAGGCCCATTCGGCCCCTCGAGCCTGTGACACAGGAACAGGAGGAGGCCCATTCAGCCCCTCGAGCCTGTTACACAGGAACAGGAGGAGGCCCATTCAGCCCCTCGAGCCTGTTACACAGGAACAGGAGGAGGCCCATTCAGCCCCTCGAGCCTGTTACACAGGAACAGGAGGAGGCCCATTCAGCCCCTCGAGCCTCTTACACAGGAACAGGAGGAGGCCCATTCAACCCCTCGAGGCTGTTACACAGGAACAGGAGAAGGCCCATTCAGCCCCTCGAGCCTGTTACACAGGGACAGGAGGAGGCCCATTCAGGCTCTCGAGGCTGTTACACAGGAACAGGAGGAGGCCCATTCAGCCCCTCGTGCCTGTTACACAGGAACAGGAGGAGGCCCATTCAGTCCCTCGAGCCTGTTACACAGGAACAGGAGGAGGCCCATTCAGCCCCTCGAGCCTGTTAAACAGGAACAGGAGGAGGCCCATTCGGCCCCTCGAGCCTGTTACACAGGAACAGGAGGAGGCCCATTCAGACCCTCGAGCCTGTTACACAGGAACAGGAGGAGGCCCATTCAGCCCCTCTAGCCTGTTACACAGGAACAGGAGGAGGCCCATTCAGCCCCTCGAGCCTGTTACACAGGAACAGGAGGAGGCCCATTCAGCCCCTCGAGCCTGTTGCACAGGAACAGGAGGAGGCCCATTCAGCCCCTCGAGCCTCTTCTGCCCATTCAATGAGATCACGGCTGATCTGTGACCTAACTCCATTCAGCGGCCTCGCCTCCAAATCTATTTATAAACCGTGACAAAGTGTATCGATCTCAGCTTGGAAATGATTCATTGAGCTCAAGCATCTACTGCTTTCTGTGGGAGAGTATCACCCTTCTGCCACACCTGGAGTACTGCGTGCAGTTTTGGTTTCCATATTTACGAAGGGATATGTTTGCTTTGGAGGCAGTTCAGAGAAGGTTCACTCGGTTGATTCCGGGGGATGAGGGGGTTGACTTATGAGGAAAGGTTGAGGAGGTTGGGCCTCTACTCATTGGAGTTCAGAAGAATGAGAGGTGATCTTATCGAAACGTATCAGATTATGAGGGGGCTCGACAAGGTGGATGCAGAGAGGATGTTCCCACTGATGGGGGAGACTAGAACTAGGGGGCATGGTCTTAGAATAAGGGGCCACCCATTTAAAACTGAGATGAGGAGGAATGTCTTCTCTCAGAGGGTTGTAAATCTGTGGAATTCGCTGCCTCAGAGAGCTGTGGAAGCCGGGACATTGAATATATTTAAGACAGAGATAGACAGTTTCTTAACCGAGAAGGGGGCGGGCAGGGAAGTGGAGCTGAGTCCATGATGGGATCAGCCATGATCGTATTAAATGGCGGAGCAGGCTCGAGGGGCCGAATGGCCGACTCCTGCTCCTATTTCTTATGTTCTGATGTGTCAACTGGGAAGAAATTCTCCTGTGAAGCACCTTGGGACTTTTCTCCACAATATCGGCGCGATAAAGATTCAAGTTGTTGTTGTTATTGGCGGCTGAGCTGTGAGCGGAGCTGACTTGGCTGGGGAGTGGTTTGCCTGACCACCCTGTTTCGAGCGAGTGTTTGGAGCCGGAAGGTGAATGTGATGTTATGAAGTGCAGCGATCGGGGCTGACCTCCTGTCCCCAAACTCGGCTCATCCACAGAGTAAGGCCCATGGGCACGCCAAGGTCGTCGGGGCAAAGGTCACAGGGTGCTCGTCTGGGCACGAGTGGGACACCAGACGTCCCGGAGAATCCACCAGAGGGGGCACGATCTCGAAACGGTCTGGGAACACTTTGCGGACTCGGGATTTTTTTTGGGGGGGAGGCGGGGGCTCGGTAATCACAAACTCGTCAAATTCCTCCCCACCGCCCAATAATATTTGGAGCTGTGGCTCAGACGGGTTTCGCTCTCTCGCCTCTGAGTCAGAAGGTTGTGGGTCCCAGTGATGGTGATTGAGGGATATATATTTTGGCCCCAAAACCAACCTCCTCTCCTCCGACACACTGGCCGTGGGATCTCTTACATCCGTCTGAGCCGGCAGACGAGGCCTTGGTTTAACGTCTCGTTCTAAAAGGCAGTGCGGCGCTCCCTCAGTACTGCCCCTCCGACAGTGCGGCGCTCCCTCAGTACTGCCCCTCCGACAGTGCGGCGCTCCCTCAGTACTGGCCCTCCGACAGTGCGGCGCTCCCTCAGTACTGCCCCTCCGACAGTGCGGCGCTCCCTCAGTACTGCCCCTCCGACAGTGCGGCGCTCCCTCAGTACTGCCCCTCCGACAGTGCGGCGCTCCCTCAGTACTGCCCTTCCGACAGTGCGGCACTCCCTCAGTACCGCCCCTCCGACAGTGCGGCGCTCCCTCAGAACTGCCCCTCCGACAGTGCGGCGCTCCCTCAGTACTGCCCCTCCGACAGTGCGGCGCTCCCTCAGTACTGCCCCTCCGACAGTGCGGTGCTCCCTCAGTACTGCCCCTCCGACACAGTGCGGCGCTCCCTCAGTACTGACCCTCCGACAGTGCGGCGTTCCCTCAGTACTGCCCCTCCGACAGTGCGGCGCTCCCTCAGTACTGCCCCTCCGACAGTGCGGCGCTCCCTCAGAACTGCCCCTCCGACAGTGCGGCGCTCCCTCAGTACTGCCCCTCCGACAGTGCGGTGCTCCCTCAGTACTGCCCCTCCGACACAGTGCGGCGCTCCCTCAGTACTGACCCTCCGACAGTGCGGCGCTCCCTCAGTACTGCCCCTCCGACAGTGCGGCGCTCCCTCAGTACTGCCCCTCCAACAGCGCAATATGGCGCTCCCTCAGTACCGCCCCCTCCGACAGCGCAGTGCGGCGCTCCCTCAGTACCGCCCCTCCGACAGCGCAGTGCGGCGCTCCCTCAGTACCGCCCCCTCCGACAGCGCAGTGCGGCGCTCCCTCAGTACCGCCCCCTCCGACAGCGCAGTGCGGCACTCCCTCAGTACCGTCCCTCCGACAGCGCAGTACGGCGCTCCCTCAGTACCGCCCCTCCGACAGCGCAGTGCGGCTCTCCCTCAGTACCGCCCCCTCCGACAGCGCAGTGCGGCGCTCCCTCAGTACCGCCCCCTCCGACAGCGCAGTGCGGTGCTCCCTCAGTACCGCCCCCTCCGACAGCGCAGTGCGGCGCTCCCTCAGTACTGCCCCCTCCGACAGCGCAGTGCGGCGCTCCCTCAGTACCGCCCTGGGAGCGTCGGCCGAGATTTGAGTGCTGAAGTCCCTGGTGTGCGTCTCGAACCCACAAAACGTACGACTCAGAGACGAGAGCGCTGCCCACTGACCCACAGCTGACACATGGAGTGGGTGATCGACAGCTTGAGTGCTGCTCCCATTTCGAAAGCTTTTAAAGTCTTTTGAAAAAAAAAAAATCACAGCAATATATTCTCCCCCCGTCCCCATCACCACCCACAGCAAACGCAAGCCACACTTGGATGCCAAAGCAAGTACCGATCGGGATTGGTCTCGAAATAGGAGATTACTGCGCTCAATATCCCGGGAAGTTACACCTATATTGATCATAACAATCTCCTTTATTAAATGGAATTGATATTTGCAGCCGGTGTTTCTGAAACCCAAACTAATGGTAAGGAGATGAGGCAGAGTTGGGGTGATGGGAGACAGAATATGATCTTAGTTCCGTTGCTTATTAAAAATTAAGAGCTTTTTTAACTGAGGGAGAGTTTTAACGCAGTCCATAAGAACGTCAGAAATAGGAGCAGGAGTCGGCCATTCGGCCCCTCGAGCCTGCTCCGCCATTTAATACCATCATGGCCGATCCGATCATGGACTCAGCTCCACTTCCCCGCCCGCTCCCCATAACCCTTCACTCCCTTATCGCTCAAAAATCTGTCTATCTCCCGCCTTAAACATGTTCAATGACCCGGCCTCCACAGCTCTCTGGGGCAGAGAATTCCACAGATTTACAACCCTCAGAGAGAAGAAATTCCTCCTCATCTCAGTTTTAACTGGGCGGCCCCTTGTTCTGAGACTATGTGCCCCCTCGTTCTAGATTCCCCCACGAGGGGGAAACATCCTCTCTGCTTCTAGCTTGCCACTTGGGGGATCAAGGGGTATGGCGCGAAAGCAGGAATGGGGTACTGAAGTTGCATGTTCAGCCATGAACTCATTGAATGGCGGTGCAGGCTCGAAGGGCCGAATGGCCTACTCCTGCACCTATTTTCTATGTTTCTATGTTTCGATGTTACCCTGTCAAGCCCCCTCAGAATCTTACACGTTTCGAGAAGGTCACCTCTCATACTTCTAAACTCCAATGAGTAGAGGCCCAGCCTCCTCAACCTTTCTTCATAGGACAACCCCCTCATCTCCGGAATCAACCGAGTGAACCTCCTCTGAACCGCCTCCAATGCAAGCATATCCCTCCTTAAATCCGGAGACCAAAACTGCACGCAGTACTCCAGGTGTGGCCTCACCAATACTCTGTACCGTTGTAGCTGGACTTCTCTGCTTTTATACTCCATCCCTCTTGCAATAAAGGCCAACATTCCATTACTTGCTGTACCTGCATACTAACCTTTTGTGTTTCATGCACAAGGACCCCCAGGCCCCTCTCTACCGCAGCATTTTATAATTTCTCTCCATTTAAATAATGATTTGCATTTTTAATTTTTCCTGCCATTGCGGATAACCTCACACTTTCCCACGTTATACTCCATCTGCCAAATGTTTGCCCACTCAGGAATTGGTTCAATTAATTCTAGTTCCCAGACCTGTGCTGGCCAGCGGAAGAAAGATGGGTCAGGGGAGCCACTGGGTAGGGAGGTGGATAGGGCCAGTTTTACAGAGGTGGGGGGTTGAGGGTCACAGGTCAGTAGCGTTCCGATACGACACTGAGAAGTGTAGAGGAACAGCGGGAGCTTGGAGTGCAGGTCTACAGATCCCTGAAAGGTAGCAGGCCAGGTGGATAAGGTGGTTAAGAAGGCTTACGGAATACTTGCCTTTATTAGCCGAGGCATGGAATACAAGAGCAGGGGGGGTTATGCTTGAACTGTATAAAACACTGGTCAGGCCGCAGCTGGAGTACTGCGTGCAGTTCTGGTCACCACATTACAGGAAGGATATGATTGCACTGGAGAGGGTACAGAGGAGATTTACCCGGATGTTGCACTGGAGAGGGTACAGAGGAGATTTACCAGGATGTTGCACTGGAGAGGGTACAGAGGAGATTTACCAGGATGTTGCACTAGAGAGGGTACAGAGGAGATTTACCAGGATGTTGCACTGGAGAGGGTACAGAGGAGATTTACCAGGATGTTGCACTAGAGAAGGTACAGAGGAGATTTACCAGGATGTTGCACTGGAGAGGGTGCAGAGGAGATTTACCAGGATGTTGCACGAGAGAGGGTACAGAGGAGATTTACTAGGATGTTGCACTAGAGAGGGTACAGAGGAGATTTACCAGGATGTTGCACTGGAGAGGGTACAGAGGAGATTTACCAGGATGTTGCACTGGAGAGGGTACAGAGGAGATTTACCAGGATGTTGCACTGGAGAGGGTACAGAGGAGATTTACCAGGATGTTGCACTGGAGAGGGTACAGAAGAGATTTACCAGGATGTTGCACTGGAGAGAGTACAGAGGAGATTTACCAGGATGTTGCACTGGAGAGGGTACAGAAGAGATTTACCAGGATGTTGCACTGGAGAGGGTACAGAAGAGATTTACCAGGATGTTGCCTGGACTGGAGAATTGTAGCGATGAGGAAAGATTGGATAGGCTGAGGTTGTTTACTTTGGAACAGAGGAGGCTGAGGGGAGACCTGATTGAGGTGTATAAAATGATGAGGGGCCTGGATAGAGTGGATAGGACGGACCTGTTTCCCTTGGTAGAGGGGTCAACAACCAGGGGGCAGATTTTAAGGAGCATCTTAAAGGACAAAAGAGAGAGGCGGAGAGGTTCAGGGAGGGAGTTCCAGAGCTTGGGACCCAGGCAGCTGAAGGCACGGCCACCGATGGTGGAGCGATGGGAATCGGGGGATGGGCAAAAGGGCAGAATTGGAGGAACGCAGAGATCTGGGAGGGGTGTAGGGGCTGGAGGAGATTACAGAGATAGGGAGGGTTGTAGGTGTCTGGAGGAGGTTACAGAGATAGGGAGGGGCGAGGAGGGATTTGAAAGAGAGGATGAGAATTTTGAAATCGAGGCGTTGCTTAACCGGGAGCCAATGTAGGTCAGTGAGCACAGGGGGTGAAGGGTGAGTGGGACTCGGTGTGAGTTAGGACACGGGGCAGTGAGCACAGGGGGTGATGGGTGAGTGGGACTCGGTGCGAGTTAGGACACGGGGCAGTGAGCACAGGGGGTGATGGGTGAGTGGGACTCGGTGCGAGTTAGGACACGGGGCAGTGAGCACAGGGGGTGATGGGTGAGTGGGACTCGGTGCGAGTTAGGACATGGGTCAGCGAGCACAGGGGGTGATGGGTGAGTGGGACTCGGTGTGAGTTAGGACACGGGTCAGTGAGCACAGGGGGTGATGGGTGAGCGGGATTGGGTGCGAGTTAGGACACGGGGTCAGCGAGCACAGGGGGTGATGGGTGAGTGGGACTCTGTGCGAGTTAGGACACGGGTCAGTGAGCACAGGGGGTGATGGGTGAGCGGGATTGGGTGCGAGTTAGGACACGGGGTCAGTGAGCACAGCGGGTGATGGGTGAGCGGGATTGGGTGCGAGTTAGGACACGGGTCAGTGAGCACAGCGGGTGATGGGTGAGTGGGACTCGGTGCGAGTTAGGACACGGGGTCAGTGAGCACAGGGGGTGATGGGTGAGCGGGACTCGGTGCGAGTTAGGACACGGGTCAGTGAGCACAGGGGGTGATGGGTGAGTGGGACTGGGTGTGAGTTAGGACACGGGTCAGTGAGCACAGCGGGTGATGGGTGAGTGGGACTGGGTGTGAGTTAGGACACGGGTCAGTGAGCACAGCGGGTGATGGGTGAGTGGGACTGGGTGTGAGTTAGGACACGGGTCAGTGAGCACAGGGGGTGATGGGTGAATGGGACTCGGTGCGAGTTAGGACACGGGTCAGTGAGCACAGGGGGTGATGGGTGAGCGGGACTCGGTGCGAGTTAGGATTCGGGTCAGTGAGCACAGGGGGTGATGGGTGAGCGGGACTCGGTGCGAGTTAGGACACGGGGCAGTGAGCACAGGGGGTGATGGGTGAGTGGGACTCGGTGCGAGTTAGGACACGGGGTCAGCGAGCACAGGGGGTGATGGGTGAGCGGGACTCGGTGCGAGTTAGGACACGGGGGGGCGGAGGGCAGTGGAGTTTTGGATCACCTCTAGTTTACGTCGGGTGGAACGTGGGAGGCCGGCCAGGAGTGCGTTGGAATGGTCAAGGCTGGAGGGGAGAGAGGAACGGACGAGGTCTTCAGTGGCGGATGAACTGAGGCAGGGGGTGCAGACGGGCGATGTTACGCAGGTGTGGGACGAGACGGACTTTGGTTATCATCGTATTTGACAATCGGGCAGTGGGTGGTTCTGGGAATTACATCACTGCCTCCACCCGCCCTGTCGTTAGTCCCAGGCAATGAGCCAAGAGTTGCATATGGATTTTATGTGTCTAGACGTAGCAAAGGCTATTGATTTTCTGATGCGGTAGAAAAAGCCAATACATCTTGCTGATCGAATTCCTGCCTGATCCTCGGTCGAAAGCAATTAGAATTATGAAACTCATCTTTCTCCCTGGGACTCTGCCATATGACCTCAACGTTACAGAATAATAATTTCACCCTTCCATTTGGGCTGTCCAATCTGTCACCCAGTGCTTGATGGTGGGATGGTTGCAGTGAATACCTATTGGCAGACCCCCCGGACGTCCCCACTCAATTGGTTCAGCTGTCTCTCTATCACCTCTGAGTCAGAAGGTCATGTGTTCGAGCCCCTCTCCCGCTCCAGAGATGTGACACTGCCCCACAGTGTCAGTACTGAGGGAGCGCCGCACTGCGCTGCCTGAGGGGCAGTACTGAGGGAGCACCGTACTGTGGGAGGGGCAGTACTGAGGGAGCACCGTACTGTGGGAGGGGCAGTACTGAGGGAGCACCGCACTGTCGGAGGGGCAGTACTGAGGGAGCGCCGCACTGTCGGAGGGGCGGTACTGAGGGAGCGCCGTAGTGTGGGAGGGACAGTACTGAGGGAGCACCGCACTGTCGGAGGGGCAGTACTGAGGGAGTGCCACACTGTCGGAGGGGCAGTACCGAGGGAGCGCCGTACTGTGGGATGGGCAGTACTGAGGGAGCACCGCACTGTCGGAGGGGCAGTACTGAGGGAGCTCTGCACTGTCGGAGGGACTGTACTGAGGGAGCGCCGCACTGTCGGAGGGGCAGTGCTGAGAGAGCACCGCACTGTCGGAGGGGCGGTATTGAGGGAGCCCCGCACTGTCGGAGGGGCAGTACTGAGGGAGCGCCGCACTGTCGGAGGGGCAGTACTGAGGGAGCCCCGCACTGTCGGAGGGGCAGTACTGATGGAGCGCCGCACTGTCGGAGGGGCAGTACTGAGGGAGCCCCGCACTGTCGGAGGGGCGGTATTGAGGGAGCGCCGCACTGTCGGAGGGGCAGTACTGAGGGAGCGCCGCACTGTCGGAGGTGCCATCCTTCAGGATGAGACGTTAAAACCGAGGCCCCGTCTGCCCCCTCGGGTGGATGTAAAAGATCCCGGGGCCACTATTTGGAAGAAGAGCAGGGGGAGTTCTCCCCGGTGTCCTGGGGCCAATATTTATCCCTCAACCAACATCACTAAAAAACAGATGATCCGGGTCATTATCACATCGCTGTGTGTGGGAGCTTGCTGTGCGCAAATTGGGGTTTCCCACAGTACAACAGTGAGACCACACTCCCAAACGTAATTCATTGGCGCTTGGAGACGTGAGGTGGTCGCGAAAGGCGCTATCTAAATGCAGGTCCTTTTGATTCTTTTCAAGACGTTGTCCGCGAGATTGTTGCGATCCCTGCCGCTCGAGCCATGTGCGCCTCGTTTGGGGCTCTGCCGTTTCTCGCTGGTCGCCATTATGTTTTGGACGTGCCCCTGGTGGCTGCCACCAAGGTGGGCGACATCCGTTGGGCGTTTACCAGCGCGGCTGGGCGTGTACTCGCCCTGGGAGTGGTCCTTCCGTTAGCCGAGCTGGGACGATTGATCTCGGGCTGAGAAGCAGGCTAATCAATATGAGCCCATCGTCCATCAGGTGTTGTCTTCCGTCTCAGGCCGAACCACACTCTGAGCAACCTTGGTGTCGCGGTTTGACGCTGAAGCGAGCTTCCAGCCACCCATCCGCGGCCTCACCTCATCCGCTGCTGAAACCCTCATCCGCGGCTCTGCTCACCTCCAGACGTGACTATTCCAACGCACTCCTGGCCGGCCTTCCCACTGGCCGTCCTCATGTTCTTGACTTCCCTCATGATTGTGAACTCCTCGCTCGATTCTCCCCTTAACTTTCACGGCGCCAAGGAGAACCAGCCCCACTCCTCCACTCGCCCCTCCTTCCCGGGACCGTTCTGGCCAATCTCCTTCCACCACCACCCCCCCCCCCCCCACTCCCCCCGCTCTCCCAGGCCTTCACATCCTTCCGAACGTATGTCGCCCAGCATTGGCCACAATCGCCCAATACTGCAGTCGAGCCAGTACTTCATCAATAACTCCCTCGCTTTCGGGCGCGATGCCTCTATTTATCCAGCCCGCTTTACCCGATGCTTTATTAATCAGTTTGCCCTGCCACCTTCAAAGAATTGTGTACATTGCAACAGAAGAAATAGGGGCAGGAGTCGGCCATTCGGCCCCTCGAGCCTGCTCCGCCATTCAATGAGATCGCGGCCAATCTCCGAACTCAATTCCACTTTCACGCCCGATCCCTCGATTCCCCCAGAGTCCAAACAACTCTCGATCTCAGCCTCCACGGCCCTCTGGGGCAGAGAATTCCAAAGATTCACCCCCCTCCGAGTGAAGAAATTCCTCCTCATCTCAGTCCTCAATGGCCGACCCCTTATCCTGAGACTGTGTGACCCCTGGTTCTAGACTCCTCAGCCCGGGGGGAAACACCCTCCCTGCATCTACCCTGTCACTCCCCCTCAGAATTGTGTATTCTTTATATCCTTCCCCCGCTCTCTCATTCCCTCCGGCCTTCCCTCTCTCATTCACTCCGTCCTTCCCTCTCTCATTCCCTCCCTTCCTCCCGCCCCTCATTCTCACCCCCCTTTCTCATTCCCTCCATCATTCCCTCTCTCATTCGCTCTCGCTCGCCCCCTCTCTCTCATTCCCTCCCACCCTTCTCTCATTCCCTGTGTCCTTCCCCCTCTCTCATTCCCTCCCTCCTACCCTCTCATTCCCTCCCTTCTTCCCTCTTTCATTTCCTCCCTCCTTCCCTCTAGCACTCATTCCCTCCCTCCTTCACTCTCGCTCTCAATCCCTCCCTACGTCCCCCTCTCTCTCATTCCCTCCCTCCTTCCCCTTCTCTCTCATTTCCTCTCTCCTTCCCTTTTGCTCTCTCATTCCCTCCTTCCCTCTCTCTCATTTCCTCCCTCCTTCCCTCTCTCTCATTCTCTCCCTCCTTCCCCCTCTCTCATTCCCTCCCTCCTTCTCTCTCATTCCCGCCCACCTTCTCTCTCTCTCTCTCTCTCTTTCTCTCCCTCCTTCCCTCTCTCTCTCATTCCCTCCCTTCTCTCTCTCTTCTCTCATTCCCTCCCTGTCGCCCTCTCTCTCATTCCCTCCCTTCTTCTCTCTCTATCACATTCCCTCCCTCTGTCCCCTTCTCTCTCTCATTCCCTCCCTACTTCTCTCTCTCTCACTCATTGCCTCCCTCCTTGCCACTCTCCCTACTTCTCTCTCTCATTCCCTCCCTCCTTGCCCCTCTCCCTCCTTCTTTCACTCTCTAATTCCCTCCCGCCTTCCCTCTCTCTCTCACTCCATCCCTCCTTCTCTCACTCCCTCCCTCCTTCTCTCACTCCCTCCCTCCTTCACTCTCTCTCATTCCCCCTCCTTCCCTCTCTCTCTCATTCCATCTCTCTTTCACTCTCTCACATTCCCTCCCTCCTTCTCTCTCTCTCTCTCATTCCCTCACCCCTTCCCCCACTCTCTCATTCCCTCCCTCCTTCCCTCTCTCTCTCATTCCCTCCCTCCTTCTCTCTCTCATTCCCTTCCTCCTTTCTCTCATTCCCTCCCTCCTTCTCTCTATCTCTCTCATTCTCTCCCTCCTTCCCTCTCGCTCTCATTCCCTCCCTCCTTCTCTCTCTCTCTCATTCACTCCCTCATTCCTTCCCTCCATCCCCCACACTCTCATTCCCCCCTCCTTCTCTCTCTATCTCATCCCCTCCCTCCTTCCCTCTCTCATTCTCTCCCTCCTTCTCTCTCTCATTCCCACCCTTGTTCTCTCTATCTCATTCACTCCCTCCTTCCCTCTCTCTCTCATTCCCTCCCTCCTTCCCTCTCTCTCTCATTCCCTCCCTCCTTCTCTCACTCTCTCATTCCCTCCCTCCTTCATGTTCTCTCATTGCCTCCCTCTTTCTCTCTCTCATTCCTTCCCTCCTTCTCTCTCTCATTCCCTCCCTCCTTCTCTCTCTCTCATTCCCTCCCTCCTTCTCTCGCTCTGATTCCCTTCCTCGTTCCCTCTCTCTCTCATTCCCTCCCTCCTTCTCTCTCTCTCATTCCCTCCCTCCTCTCTCTCTGATTCCCTCCCTCCTTCCCCCACTCTCTCATTCCCTTCCTCCTTCCTTCTTTCTCTCATTAAGACGGATTGCAAAACTTTCTATAGATATGTAAAGAGAAAAAGGTTAGTAAAGACAAACGTAGGTCCCCTGCAGTCAGAATCAGGGGAAGTCATAACGGAAACAAAGAAATGGCGGACCAATTGAACAAGTACTTTGGTTCGGTATTCACGAAGGAGGACACAAACAACCTTCCGGTTATAAAAGGGGTCGGGGGGTCTAGTAAGGAGGAGGAACTGAGGGAAATCCTTATTAGCCGGGAAATTGTGTTGGGGAAATTGATGGGATTGAAGGCCGATAAATCCCCAGGGCCTGATGGACTGCATCCCAGAGTACTTAAGGAGGTGGCCTTGGAAATAGTGGATGCATTGACAGTCATTTTCCAACATTCCATTGACTCTGGATCAGTTCCTATAGAGTGGAGGGTAGCCAATGTAACCCCACTTTTTAAAAAAGGAGGGAGAGAGAAAACAGGGAATTATAGACCGGTCAGCCTGACCTCAGTAGTGGGTAAAATGATGGAATCAATTATTAAAGATGTCATAGCAGTGCATTTGGAAAGAGGTGACATGATAGGTCCAAGTCAGCATGGATTTGTGAAAGGGAAATCATGCTTGACAAATCTTCTGGAATTTTTTGAGGATGTTTCCAGTAGAGTGGACAAGGGAGAACCAGTTGATGTGGTATATTTGGACTTTCAGAAGGCGTTCGACAAGGTCCCACACAAGAGATTAATGTGCAAAGTTAAAGCACATGGGATTGGGGGTAGTGTGCTGACATGGATTGAGAACTGTTTGTCAGACAGGAAGCAAAGAGTAGGAGTAAATAGGTACTTTTCAGAATGGCAGGCAGTGACTAGTGGGGTACCGCAAGGTTCTGTGCTGGGGCCCCAGCTGTTTACATTGTATATTAATGATTTAGATGAGGGGATTAAATGTAGTATCTCCAAATTTGCGGATGACACTAAGTTGGGTGAGCTGCGAGGAGGATGCTGTGAAGCTGCAGAGCGACTTGGATAGGTTAGGTGAATGGGCAAATGCATGGCAGATGAAGTATAATGTGGATAAATGTGAGGTTATCCACTTTGGTGGTAAAAACAGAGAGACAGACTATTATCTGAATGGTGACAGATTAGGAAAAGGGGAGGTGCAACGAGACCTGGGTGTCATGGTACATCAGTCATTGAAGGTTGGCATGCAGGTGCAGCAGGCGGTTAAGAAAGCAAATGGCATGTTGGCCTTCATAGCGAGGGGATTTGAGTACAGGGTTAGGGAGGTGTTACTACAGTTGTACAGGGCCTTGGTGAGGCCACACCTGGAGTATTGTGTACAGTTTTGGTCTCCTAACCTGAGGAAGGACATTCTTGCTATTGAGGGAGTGCAGCGAAGGTTCACCAGACTGATTCCCGGGATGGCAGGACTGACATATCAAGAAAGACTGGATCAACTGGGCTTGTATTCACTGGAGTTCAGAAGAATGAGAGGGGACCTCGTAGAAACATTTAAAATTCTGACGGGTTTAGACAGGTTAGATGCAGGAAGAATGTTCCCAATGTTGGGGAAGTCCAGAACCAGAGGTCACAGTCTAAGGATAAGGGGTAAGCCATTTAGGACCGAGATGCGGAGGAACTTCTTCACCCAGAGAGTGGTGAACCTGTGGAATTCTCTACCACAGAAAGTTGTTGAGGCCAATTCACTAAATATATTCAAAAAGGAGTTCGATGAGGTCCTTACTACTAGGGGGATCAAGGGGTATGGCGAGAAAGCAGGAATGGGGTACTGAAGTTGAATGTTCAGCCATGAACTCATTGAATGGTGGTGCAGGCTAGAAGGGCCAAATGGCCTACTCCTGCACCTATTTTCTATGTTTCTATATTTCTATGTTTCCCTCTCTCTCTCATTCCCTCCCACCTTCTCACTCTCTCTCATTCCCTCCCTCCTTCCCTCTCTCTCTCATTCCCCCCCTCCTTCTCTCTCTCTCATTCCCTCCCTCCTTCCCTCTCTCTCTCATTCCCTCCTTCATTTCCTCTCTCCCTCATTCCCTCCCTCCTTCTCTCTCTCTCTCATTCCCTCCCTCCTTCCCTCTCCCCCTCATTCTCTCCCTCCTTTTCGCTCTCTTATTCCCTCTCTCTCTCTTTCTCATTCCCTCCCTCCTTCCCTCTCCCCCTCATTCCCTTCCTCCTTCCCCTCTCTCTCATTCCCTCCCTCCCACTCTCTCTCTCTCATTCCCTACCTTCTTCTCTCTCTCTCATTCCCTCCCTCCTTCCCTCTCTCTCTCATTCCCTCCCTCCTTCACTCTCTCTCATTCCCTTCCTCCTTCTCTCTTTCTCTCATTCCCTCCCCTTCTCTCCCTCCTTCACTCTCTCACATTCCCTCCCTCCTTCTCTTTCTCTCTCTCATTCCCTCCCTCATTCTCTCTCTCTCATTCCCTCCCTCCTTCTCTCTCTCTCTCATTCCCTCCCTCATTCTCTCTCTCTCATTCCCCCCCACCTTCTCTCTCTCTCATTCCCCTCTCTCATTCCCTCCCTATTTCCTCCTCACTCTCATTCCCTCCCTCCTTCTCTCTCTCTCATTCCCTCCCTCCTTCTCTCTCTCTCTCTCATTCCCTCCCTTCTTTCTCCTCCCTCTCATTTCCTCCCTACTTCCCCCTCTCTCATTCCCTCCTTCTCCTCTCTCGCATTCCCTCCCTCCTTCCGTCTCTCTCTCACTCCCTCCCTCCTTCCCTCTCTCTCCCTCAATGAGCATGACATCAACCCCTGGCCCTGCCCCCCAATGTGAGGCGGCAATCACCTCATGGGGCAGCTCCCCATTGGTTGCCGGGGTAGCAGTGACGTCACGGGCTTTGCCTGGGCAATGGCTCCGGGCCTGGAGAGAGGGAGGGGCGGCGGGGCGGGGCCAGGATGGAGGTGAGTGAGGGGGAGGGGCTTGTGGCGGGGGGGGGGGGCGCCTGTGTGGGGGGGAGGGTGCTATGTGGGGGAGGGGCTTGCCTGGGGGAGGGGCATGTGTGGTGGAGGGGCATGTGAGGGGGAGGGGCTTGTGTGGGGGCGGGGCCTATAGGGGAGGGGTTCATCATTGGTCACAACGCCAAGCTACTTTATCCAATCAAATGAGGTTTTTGATGTTTAAAAGAATATAATTTTTATTGAAATTAATAAACACACATGCCCCTCCCCTCCCTCACATGCCCCTCCTCTCCCTCACAAGCCACTCCCCTCCCTCATATGCCCCTCCCCTCCCTCACATGCCCCTCCTCTCCCTCACATGCCACTCCCCTCCCTCATATGCCCCTCCCCTCCCTCACATGCTCCTCCCCTCCCTCACACATGCCCCTCCTCTCCCTCACATGCCCCTCCCCTCCCTCACATGCCCCTCCCCTCCCTCACATGCCCCTCCCCTTCCTCACATGCTCCTCCCCTCCCTCACACATGCTCCTCCCCTCCCTCACATGCCTCTCCTCTCCCTCACATGCCCCCCCTAACATGCCCCTCCTCTCCCACACATGCCCCTCCCCTCCCTCACATGCCCCTAATCTCCCACACATGCCCTCCCCTCCCTCACATGCCCCTCCCTCCCTCACACATGCCCCTCCCCTCCCTCACATGCCCCTCCTCTCCCTCACACGCCCCTCCCCTCCCACATATGCCCCTCCCCTCCCTCGCATGCTCCTCCCCTCCCTCACACATGCCCCTCCCCTCCCTCACATGCCCCTCCTCTCCCTCACATGCCCCTCCCCTCCCTCATATGCCCCTCCTCTCCCACACATGCCCCTCCCCTCACTCACATGCCCCTCCTCTCCCACACATGCCTCTCCCCTGCCTCACATGCCCCTCCTCTCCCTCACAAGCCCCTCCCCTCACTCACACACCCCTCCTCATACATGCCCCTCTTCCCACCACCGCCTCGCACAAACTCTCTCTCTCCCTCTCTCTCTCCCCACTCCCGGTGAGGACGTGCTACTTGAGGGGGCTGGGCGGGCGTGGAGGAGTCCCGTTCCCCCGGGCATGGGCTTCTCGACGGGCACTGAGCCTCGACGGGCAGCAAGCTGTGCCCGCCCAGAGTAAACCCGTTAATTTACCTCCCGCCGGGGACACAGGGGCTTACAGCCCGGGTACAGACTGTACCAGGGGACTGATCGATCACAGACTGGGTACAAACACCTTGGTACAGACCCCCCGGAGGACACAGAAAGACTGGCGTTTATATCTGGCCACCAGACATCCCAAAGCGCCTCACAGCCAACGAAGTACTTTCGGAGTGTGCTCACTGTTGCACTGTGGGAAACACGGTAACCAATTTGCGCACAGCAAGCTCCCACACACAGCGATGTGATAATGACCCGGATCGTCTATGTTAGTGATGTTGGTTGAGGGATAAATATTGGCCCCAGGACACCGGGGAGAACTCCCCCTGCTCTTCTTCCAAATAGTGGCCCCGGGATCTTTTACATCCACCCGAGAGGGCAGACGGGGCCTCGGTTTAACATCTCATGCGAAAGACGGCCACTCCGACAGTGCGGCGCTCCCTCAGTACTGCCCCTCCAACAGTGCGGCACTCCCTCAGTACTGCCCCTCCGACAGTGCGGCGCTCCCTCAGTTCTGCCCCTCCGACAGTGCGGCGCTCCCTCAGTACTGCCCCTCCGACAGTGCGGCACTCCCTCAGTACCTCCCCTTCGACAGTGCGGCACTCCCTCAGTACTGCCCCTCCGACAGTGCGGCGCTCCCTCAGTACTGCCCCTCCGACAGTGCGGCGCTCCCTCAGTACTGCCCCTCCGACAGTGCGGCGCTCCCTCAGTACTGCCCCTCCGACAGTGCGGCACTCCCTCAGTACCTCCCCTTCGACAGTGCGGCACTCCCTCAGTACTGCCCCTCCGACAGTGCGGCGCTCCCTCAGTACTGCCCCTCCGACAGTGCGGCGCTCCCTCAGTACTGACCCTCCGACAGTGCGGCGCTCCCTCAATACTGCCCCTCCGACAGTGCAGCGCTCCCTCAGTACTGCCCCTCCGACAGTGCGGGGCTCCCTCAGTACTGCCCCTCCGACAGTGCGGGGCTCCCTCAGTACTGCCCCTCCGACAGTGCGGCGCTCCCTCAGTGCTGCCCCTCCGACAGTGCTGCACTCCCTCAGTACTGCCCCTCCGACAGCGCAGTACGGCGCTCCCTCAGCACTGCCCCTCCGACAGTGCGGGGCTCCCTCAGTACTGCCCCTCCGACAGTGCGGCGCTCCCTCAGTACTGCCCCTCCGATAGTGCGGCGCTCCCTCAGTACTGCCCCTCCGACAGTGCGGCGCTCCCTCAGTACTGCCCCTCCGATAGTGCGGCACTCCCTCAGTACTGCCCCTCCGATAGTGCGGCGCTCCCTCAGTACTGCCCCTCTGACAGTGCGGCGCTCCCTCAGTACTGCCTGGATTTATGTGCTCAAGTCTCGGACGTGTACCCACAACCTTCCGGCTCAGAGGCGAGTGTGCTGCCCACTGACACTATATGCCAGAGACACGGGTATAAGAAGCAAAACACCCTTGACTCCCTTCGAGACCAACAACCGCTCGATCTCAGCCTCGACGCACTCAACGACTGATCCTCCAGAGCCCTCTGGGGTAGAGAATTCCAACGATGCACCAGCCCCCTGATCCCACCCGTTTTCCCCCGAGCCTCACCACAGTTCCCACACGTTAAGTCACAAGTGGCGTATAACAAGTGGCCCTGAATATCCAGCAGGGTAACGGTTACTCGTTCCGAAGTACGTGATCAATTGCAATCACGGGCGTCCCGTAATTGTTGGAAACGTTATCATCACATCGCTGTGTGTGGGAGCTTGCTGTGCGCAAATTGGTTACCGCGTTTCCCACATTACAACAGTGAGCACACTCCAAAAGTACTTCATTGGCCGTGAGGCGCTGGGACGTCAGAGGGGGTGACAGGTGCTATAGAATGTAATTCATTTTTTCAGTTCCTTCTTTCATTCTCTACTTTCTCACTCCCTCTTTCTGTCTCTTTCTTTCTTTCGTTCCTTTCGTTCCTTCTTCTCTCTTTCTCACTCTCCCTTTCCATCTTTCTGTCCTTTCTTTCTTTTCCTTCTTTCCTTCCCTCCTTCCTTCATTCCTCCCGTCCCTTCTTCCAGCCTCCCTCTCCTTCCCTCCCTCCCTCTCCTTCCCTCCCTCCATTGCTCCCTCCCTCCCTCCTTCTCTCCCTCACTCCCTTCCTCACTCACTCACCCCTCCCTCTCTCCTTCCTCCCTCCCTCCCTCTCTTTCCCTCTCTCCCATCCTTCCCTCCCTCTCTTTCCCTCATTCCTTCCTCCCTCCCTCCTTTCCCTCCTTCCTGCCTTCATTCCTCCCTTCTCTTCTTCCTCCCTTCCTCTCTCCCTCTCCCTCCCTCCCTCTCCTTCCCTCCCCTCTCCCTCCCTCTTCCCTCCCTCCCTCCCTTTCCCTCTCCCTCCCTCCCTCTCCTTCCCTCCCTCCCTCTCTCTCCCTCCCTCCTCTCCTTCCCTCCCCTCTCTCCCTCCCTCTCCTTGCCTCCCTCCCCTCTCTCTCTTTCCCTGCCTCCTCTCCCTCTCTCCCTCTCCCTCCCCTCTCTCTCTTTCCCACCCTCCTCTCCCTCGCTCCCACCCTCCCTCTCTTTCCCTCCCTCCCTCCCTCTCTTTCCCTCTCCTCCCTCCCTCTCCTTCCCTCCGTCCCTCCCTCTCTCTCCCTCCCTCCTCTCCTTCCCTCCCCTCTCTCCCTCCCTCTCCTTCCCTCCCTCCCCTCTCTCTCTTTCCCTGCCTCCTCTCCCTCTCTCCCTCTCCCTCCCTCCCCCTCTCTCTCTTCCCCACCCTCATCTCCCTCGCTCCCACCCTCCCTCTCTTTCCCTCCCTCCCTCCCTCTCTTTCCCTCTCCCACCCTCCCTCTCTTTCCCTCCCTCCCTCCCTCTCTTTCCCTCTCCTTCCCTCCCCTCTCTCCCTCTCCCTCCCTCCCTCTCCTTGCCTCCCTCCCCTCTCTCTCTTTCCCTGCCTCCTCTCCCTCTCTCCCTCTCTCCCTCTCCCTCCCCTCTCTCTCTTTCCCACCCTCCTCTCCCTCGCTCCCACCCTCCCTCTCTTTCCCTCCCTCCCTCCCTCTCTTTCCCTCTCCTCCCTCCCTCTCCTTCCCTCCGTCCCTCCCTCTCTCTCCC
>NC_092007.1:13156684-13181325 GCF_044704955.1 Pristiophorus japonicus | reverse complement strand
CTCACACACACTCTCACACTCTCTCTCTCACACACACTCTCTCTCACACTCTCACTCTCTCTCTCACACAGACTCTCTCTCACGCACTCTCTCTCACTCACACTCTCTCTCACTCTCACTTTCTCACACTCTCTCACGCACTCGCTCTCACTCACACTCTCACACACACTCTCACTCTTTCACACACACTCTCTCACACTCACTTTCTCACACACACTCTCTCACACACACTCTCTCTCTCACACACACTCTCTCACACACTCTCACTCTCTCACACACACTCTCTCTCACGCACTCTCACTCTCTCACACTCTCTCTCACGCACTCTCACACTCTCACTCTCCCTCTCCCACTCTGTCCCTCTCACACACACTCTCTCTCACACTCTCACTCTCTCACACACTCTCTCTCACGCACTCTCACTCTCTCACACTCTCTCACGCACTCTCACACTCTCACTCTCCCTCTCCCACTCTGTCCCTCTCACACACACTCTCTCTCACACTCTCACTCTCTCACACACACTCTCTCTCACACTCTCACTCTCTCACACACACTCTCTCTCACGCACTCGCTCTCACTCACTCTCTCACACACACTCTCACACTCTCTCTCTCACACACACTCTCTCTCACACTCTCACTCTCTCTCTCACACAGACTCTCTCACGCACTCTCTCTCACTCACACTCTCTCTCACTCTCACTTTCTCACACTCTCTCACGCACTCGCTCTCACTCACACTCTCACACACACTCTCACTCTTTCACACACACTCTCTCACACTCACACTTTCTCACACACACTCTCTCACACACACTCTCTCTCTCACTCACACTTTCTCACACACACTCTCTCACACACACTCTCTCTCTCACACACACACTCTCACACACACTCTCTCTCACACACTCTCTCACACACACTCTCACTCTCTCACACACACTCTCTCTCACACTCTCACTCTCTCTCTCACACACACTCTCTCTCACGCACTCTCTCTCACTCACTCTCTCACACACACTCTCTCTCACACTCTCTCACGCACTCTCACTCTCTCACACTCTCTCTCACACTCTCACTCTCCTTCTCCCACTCTGTCCCTCTCACACACTCTCTCTCACACTCTCTCACACATACTCTCTCTCACGCACTCTCACTCTCTCTCACACACACAATCTCTCTCACACACACTCTCTCTCACGCACTCTCACTCTCTCACTCACTCACACTCTCTCTCACTCACACTCTCTCTCACGCACTCTCACTCTCTCACACACACTCTCTCTCTCACGCACTCTCACTCTCTCACACACACTCTCTCTCTCACGCACTCTCACTCTCTCACACACACTCTCTCTCTCACGCACTCTCACTCTCTCACACACTCTCTCTCATGCACTCTCACTCTCTCACACACACTCTCTCACGCACTCTCACTCTCTAACACACACTCTCTCTCACACTCTCACTCTCTCACACTCTCTCTCTCTCACACTCTCACTCTCTCTCTCCCACTCTGTCTCTCTCACACACACTCTCTCTCACACTCTCACTCTCTCACACTCTCACTCTCTCTCTCTCACGCACTCTCACTCACACACTCTCCCACACTCTCGCTCTCTCACACACACTCTCACGCACTCTCACTCTCTCACACTCTCTCTCTCAGACTCTCTCTCACACACTCTCACTCTCTCACACACACTCTCTCACACTCTCACTCTCTCACACTCTCTCTCTCACACTCTCACTCTCTCTCTCCCACTCTGTCTCTCTCACACACACTCTCTCACACTCTCACTCTCTCACAGTCACTCTCTCTCACACTCTCTCTCACACACTCTCACTCTCTCACACACTCTCTCTCTCACACTCTCACTCTCTCATACTCTCTCTCTCTCACTCTGTCTCTCTCACACACACACACTCTCTCACACTCTGTATCTCTCTCTGTATCTCTCTCTCATACACACTCTCTCTCTCACACTCACACTCTCTCACTCTGTCTCTCTCACTCTCTCTCTCACTCTCTCTCTCACACACTCACTCTCTCTCTTACACACACACTCTCTCTCACACTCTCTGTATCTCTCTCTCACGCACTCTCACTCTCTCTGTATCTCTCTCTCACACACTCTCTCTCTCAGACTCTCACTCTCTCACTCTGTCTCTCTCACCCTCTCTCACTCACTCTCACACTCTCGCTCTCCCACACACTCTCACACACTCTCACTCTCTCACTCTCTCTCACTCTGTCTCTCCCTCTCACTCTGATTCTTTTTCACTTCCACACACACTGTCAATCACGCTCGCTCCTTCTATCACTCTCATTGTCTCACTTTTGCTCTCCGACTCTCCCTTTCACTCTCGCTCTCTTTTCGCACATTCTCGCTCAATCGCACACTCTCGCTTTCTTTCATTCACACTCTCTCTCACTCCAAGTGCCGTACTGAGGGAGTGCTGTACTGAGGGAGTGCTTTACTGAGAGAGTGCCACACTGTTGGAGGGGCAGTACTGAGGGAGCACCGTACTGTTGGAGGGGCAGTACTGAGGGAGCACCGCACTGTCGGAGGGGCACTACTGAGGGAGCACCGCACTGTCGGAGGGACAGTACTGAAGGAGCGCCTCATTGTCGGAGGGGCAGAACTGAGGGAGCACCGCACTGTCGGAGGGGCAGTACTGAGAGAGCACCGCGCTGTCGGAGGGGCAGTACTGAGGGAGCACCGCACTGTTGGAGGGGCAGTACTGAGGGAGCACCGCACTGTCGGAGAGACAGTACTGAGGGAGTGCCGCACTGTCGGAGGGGCAGTACTGAGGGAGTGCCACACTGTCGGAGGGGGGGGCAGTACTGAGGGAGCATCGCACTGTCGGAGGGGCAGTACTGAGAGAGCACCGCGCTGTCGGAGGGACAGTACTGAAGGAGCGCCTCACTGTCGGAGGGGCAGTACTGAGGGAGCACCGCACTGTCGGAGGGACAGTACTGAGGGAGTGCCGCACTGTCGGAGGGGCAGTACTGAGGGAGTGCCACACTGTCGGAGGGGGGGGCAGTACTGAGGGAGCACTGCACTGTCGGAGGGCGGTACTGAGGGAGTGCCGCACTGTCTGATGAGACATTAAACTGAGGCCCCGTCTGCCCTCTAAGTTAGACATAAAAGATCCCACGGCCACTATTTGGAAGAAAAGGAGGGGTTGAGTTCTCCCCGGTGTCCTGGGGCCAATATTTATCCCTTAACCAACATCACGAAAACAGACGATCTGGGTCATTATCACATCGCTGTGTGTGGGAGCTTGCTGTGCGCAAATTGGCGTTTCCCACATTACAACGGTGAGCGCACTTCCCCCCCAAAAAAAGTGCTTCATTGGCTGAGAGGCGCTTTGGGAGGTCATGAGAGGGTAATCGGCGCTATAGAAATGCAAGTGCTATTTCTTGCTCTCTGTCCTAACCGGCAATGACCTCTGATCTGTCTGCAACGCGACCAGCGACCTCTTGGGGGTATCGAACAAGGGAGGACAGTGGGGCACTGCCTCGTAATGTGAGGGATGAACAAGATATTGCGATTGGGGAAATCCCACCCAGCTTTGACACAGTGCAGACAAGACACGGCTCCCCTCCCCGCCCTCCCCCCATCCCCTTCTGTGCAATCTCCTGGGAGCGGCCCATGAGACAGGAAGGGTTCAGCTGTTGGGTTCTTCCGTCGCTTGGCCGCAGACGCGCGCCTCAATGGGTGTGTTCTCCACTGCAATGCATTCGCTTCTTGGCTTCCTGGCTGAAGAATTCGGAGCGACACATTGAGAAACATAGAAACATAAAAATTTACAGAGCAAAATCAGGAGCGTGGGACTGAAGGGCAGACGGAATTTGAGGAACTGCCCCTTCAAATATTGGAAGAGGGGGCTGCAACCTCGCGCGCTCAACGTACACGTGGAACACGGACTGCTCCAGACCGCAGAAATTGCAGGCGGCCTGGGAGCCCCGTGAACCGGCTTAAAAACCGATTGCACGGGACAGCCCCGTGCAACACCCTCCAGGCCAAGTCCCCGATATTTTGTCATCTGTACTGTCCTGTGACATCGTCGTGTGTTGTGACATCAGAATAGCGATGCTGTCATGGGCTTGATGAACCCTTTGTGGTGTGACGGGATGGGAGGCTCGGGGGGGGGGTGGGCGGGGCCAGAGAGAGACAGACAGAGAGGGAGAGAGAGACAGGGGAAGAATTAGTATGTCACACACTGACCCATTACACACCAGGTCTTTGCGAGTGTCCCTAATTGCGTGGCGGAGTGATTGACAGATTTCTTCTCGATTTGAGCTACATATCCCCAACATAACTCAAAACCGCCACTTTCCACCCCCGTAACATCGCCCGTCTCCGCCCTCCCCCGCCTCAGCTCATCCGCTGCCGAAGCCCTCATCCGTGCCTCTGTTACCTCCAGACTTGACCATTCCAACGCACTCCTGGCCGGCCTCCCACATTCTACCCGACGTGAACTCGAGGTGATCCAAAACTCAGCTGCCCCCGTGTCCTAACTCGCACCGAGTCCCGCTCACCCATCACCCCCTGTGCTCACTGCCCCCGTGTCCTAACTCACACCCAGTCCCACTCACCCATCACCCCCTGTGCTCACTGACCCCGTGTCCTAACTCGCACCCAGTCCCACTCACCCATCACCCCCTGTGCTCACTGCCCCCGTGTCCTAACTCGCACCCAGTCCCGCTCACCCATCACCCCATGTGCTCACTGCCCCGTGTCCTAACTCGCACCCAGTCCCGCTCACCCATCACCCCCTGTGCTCACTGCCCCCATGTCCTAACTCACACCCAGTCCCACTAACCCATCACCCCCTGTGCTCACTGCCCCCGTGTCCTAACTCGCACCGAGTCCCGCTCACCCATCACCCCCTGTGCTCACTGCCCCGTGTCCTAACTCACACCCAGTCCCACTCACCCATCACCCCCTGTGCTCACTGCCCCCGTGTCCTAACTCGCACCGAGTCCCGCTCACCCATCACCCCTTGTGCTCACTGCCCCCGTGTCCTAACTCACACCCAGTCCCACTCACCCATCACCCCCTGTGCTCACTGTCCCCGTGTCCTAACTCGCACCGAGTCCTGCTCACCCATCACCCCCTGTGCTCACTGCCCCGTGTCCTAACTCACACCCAGTCCCACTCACCCATCACCCCCTGTGCTCACTGCCCCCGTGTCCTAACTCGCACCGAGTCCCGCTCACCCATCACCCCTTGTGCTCACTGCCCCCGTGTCCTAACTCACACCCAGTCCCACTCACCCATCACCCCCTGTGCTCACTGTCCCCGTGTCCTAACTCGCACCGAGTCCCGCTCATCCATCACCCCTTGTGCTCACTGCCCCGTGTCCTAACTCGCACCCAGTCCCGCTCACCCATCAGCCACTGTGCTCACTGCCCCGTGTCCTAACTCGCACTGAGTCCCACTCACCCATCACCCCTTGTGCTCACTGCCCCGTGTCCTAACTCGCACCGAGTCCTGCTCACCCATCACCCCCTGTGCTCACTGCCCCGTGTCCTAACTCGCACCGAGTCCCACTCACCCATCACCCACTGTGCTCACTGCCCCGTGTCCTAACTCACACCCAGTCCCGCTCACCCATCACCCCCTGTGCTCACTGCCCCGTGTCCTAACTCGCACCGAGTCCCGCTCACCCATCACCCCCTGTGCTCACTGACTGACACTGGCTCCCCGGTTAAGCAACGACTCAATTTCAAAATTCTCATTCTTGTGTTCAAACCCCTCGTTGGCCAGTCTCTCCCTATCTCTGTAACCTCCTCCAGCCCCTACACCCCTCCCTATCTCTGTAACCTCCTCCAGCCCCTACACCCCTCCCTATCTCTGTAACCTCCTCCAGCCCCTACACCCCTCCCTATCTCTGTAACCTCCTCCAGCCCCTACACCCCTCCCTATCTCTGTAACCTCCTGCAGCCCCTACACCCCTCCCTGTCTCTGTAACCTCCTGTTCTGGGAGGGGGTATACATTTGGGGGTCAGTTTGCCCCAGGACCATTCAGAGCCCCGTAACCCAGCCCTCAGAACATCATCATCATCAGAGGCAGTCCCTCGGAATCGAGGAAGACTTGCTTCCACTCTTAACACGAGTCCTGAGGTGACTGAACAGTCCAATACGAGAACCACAGTACCTGTCACAGGTGGGACAGACAGTGGTTGAGGGAAGGGGAGGGTGGGACAGATAGACGTTGAGGGAAGGGGAGGGTGGGACAGATAGACGTTGAGGGAAGGGGAGGGTGGGACAGATAGACGTTGAGGGAAGGGGAGGGTGGGACAGATAGACGTTGAGGGAAGGGGAGGGTGGGACAGACAGACGTTGAGGGAAGGGGAGGGTGGGACTGGTTTGCCGCACGCTCCTTCCGCTGCCTGCGCTTGCTTTCTGCACGCTCTCGGTGACGAGACTCGAGGTGCTCAGCGCCCTCCCGGGATGCACTTCCTCCACTTAGGGCGGACTGGTCTTTGGGCCCAGGGACTCCCAGGTGTCGGTGGGGATGTTGCACTTTATCAGGGAGGCTTTGAGGGTGGTCCCTTGTAACGTTTCCTCTGCCCGCCTTTGGCTCGCTTGCCCGTGAAGGAGTTCCGAGTGGAGCGCTCGGCTTTGGGCAGTCTCGTGTCCGGGGGGACCGTGCGGACAATGTGGCCCCGCCCGGCGGAGCCGGTCGCGTGTGGCCCAAACCCTTCGCCCTGTTCTGTCTCGCGGGACAGCGGGGTGCTGGAGAAGCAGGCCGTGGGGGCAACTATTGGTGACGCGCCGACAATGGTCGCCCTGGGTGATGGGGAGAGGTGGCAGTCGGTCGAGGGAGAGCGGGGGGGGGGTGGGGGGCAGTGGAGCCCGGACGTGGGTCTCTGAGACTGAGCCACAGCTGCCTGCCATGCTGGTTGGGCGGCCCTCCTCACAACGCCTCCTTCCCCTCCTCCTCCTGCTCACGGCTGCGCTGGGCAGCGCCCGCTCCTGCTTTACCTGCTTCGCCAAGGGCGCAAAGAAATTCTGCACCCACTACATGGGGCAGACCGCCGCCCAGTTCCACCAGGATAGCTGCTGGTTCCCCATCGAGGAGCAGGTCAAGCAGCGCCCCATCTACCGGAGACATGTCGGTAAGTGGCCAAGGTCGCGCCGTGATTCACCGGGTGCCCACCGCCTCGCCCAGCTTCTCACCGGCGCGGTAGCTCGATCACCCACTGTTCCCGTATTGGACTGTTCAGCCACCTCATTTCACGGGCAGCCCCTCGGAGTCGAGGGAGACTCGCCTCCACTCTTAACACGAGTCCTGAGGTGGCCGAACAGTCCCAATACGGGAACCACAGTCCCTGTCACGGGTGGGACAGACAGACGTTGAGGGAAGGGGGAGGGTGGGACAGATAGACGTTGAGGGAAGGGGAGGGTGGGACAGATAGACGTTGAGGGAAGGGGAGGGTGGGACAGATAGACGTTGAGGGAAGGGGGAGGGTGGGACAGATAGACGTTGAGGGAAGGGGAGGGTGGGACAGATAGACGTTGAGGGAAGGGGAGGGTGGGACAGATAGACGTTGAGGGAAGGGGAGGGTGGGACAGATAGACGTTGAGGGAAGGGGAGGGTGGGACAGATAGACGTTGAGGGAAGGGGAGGGTGGGACAGATAGACGTTGAGGGAAGGGGAGGGTGGGACAGTTAGACGTTGAGGGAAGGGGAGGGTGGGACAGACAGACGTTGAGGGAAGGGGAGGGTGGGACAGATAGACGTTGAGGGAAGGGGAGGGTGGGACAGATAGACGTTGAGGGAAGGGGAGGGTGGGACAGTTAGACGTTGAGGGAAGGGGAGGGTGGGACAGATAGACGTTGAGGGAAGGGGAGGGTGGGACAGACAGACGTTGAGGGAAGGGGAGGGTGGGACTGGTTTGCCGCACGCTCCTTCCGCTGCCTGCGCTTGGTCTCTGCACGCTCTCGGCGACGAGACTCGAGGTGCTCAGCGCCCTCCCGGATGCACTCCCTCCACTTAGGGCGGACTGGTCTTTGGGCCCAGGGACTCCCAGGTGTCGGTGGGGATGTTGCACTTTATCAGGGAGGCTTTGAGGGTGGTCCCTTGTAACGTTTCCTCTGCCCACCTTTGGCTCGTTTGCCCGTGAAGGAGTTCCGAGTAGAGCGCTCGCTTTGGGGAGTCTCGTGTCTGGGGGACATGCGGACAATGTGGCCCTGCCCAGCGGAGCTGGTCGAGTGTGGTCAGTGCTTCGATGCTGGGGATGTTGGGCCTGGTCGAGGACGCTAACGTTGGTGCGTCTGTCCTCCCGGGGGATTTGCAGGATTTTGCGGAGACAGCGTTGGTGGTATTTCTCCAGCGACTTGAGGTGTCTACTGTACATGGTCCATGTCTCTGAGCCATACAGGAGGGCGGGTATCACTACAGCCCTGTAGACCATGAGCTTGTTGGTGGATTTGAGGGCCTGGTCTTCGAACACTCTTTTCCTCAGGCAGCCAAAGGCTGCACTGGCGCACTGGAGGCGGTGTTGGACCTCGTCGCCAATGTCTGCCCTTGTTGATAGGAGGCTCCCGAGGTATGGGAAATGGTCCACGTTGTCCAGGGCCGTGGGGGGTGGGTTCAGGTTGATGGAGAATCGTTGACTTACGTGTCAGGCCCATGCGTTCGTACGCCTCACTGAAGATGTTGAATTTGACTTGGAATTCAGTCTTTAATTGTGCGCAGACACAAGGTAGATAAAGGAGAATCTGTGTATGTGCACGTGCAGCATCGAAAATCCATAAAACCTCGGGACAAAGGCCGTTCTGGATTCTGTGTACAAGGACACCAAGGTCCTTCTGCACACCATCGTTTCCCAATCTCTCACCGCTTAAAAAAATACTCTGCTTTTCTATTTGGGTAGCTTCAAACTTCCCCACATTATGGTCCATTTCTCCTCCTTCGTTCCCGGGATGTGGGCGTCGCTGGCCAAGGCCGGCATTTATTGCCCATCCCTCATCGCCCCTTGAGAAGGTGGTGGTGAGCCCCCTTCTTGAACCGCTGCAGTCCGTGTGGTGAAGGTGCTCCCACAGTGCTGTTAGGGAGGGAGTTCCGGGATTGTGACCCAGCGACGATGAAGGAACGGCCGATATATTTCCAAGTCGAGGGATGGTGTGTGACTGGGAGGGGAACGTGGAGGGGGTGGTGTTCCCATGGACCTGCTGCCCTTGTCCTTCGAGGCGGGTAGAGGCCGCGGGTTTGGGAGGTGCTGCCGGAGAAGCCTTGGCGAGTTGCCGCGGTGCATCTTGTAGACGGTGCACACCGCAGCCATGGTGCGCCGGTGGTGGAGGGAGTGAGTGTTGGAGGTGGTGGAGGGAGTGAGTGTTGGAGGTGGTGGAGCGAGTGAGTGTTGGAGGTGGTGGAGGGAGTGAGTGTTGGAGGTGGTGGAGGGAGTGAGTGTTGGAGGTGGTGGAGGGAGTGAGTGTTGAAGGTGGTGGAGGGAGTGAGCGTTGGAGGTGGTGGAGGGAGTGAGTGTTGGAGGTGGTGGAGGGAGTGAGTGTTGGAGGTGGTGGAGGGAGTGAGTGTTGAAGGTGGTGGAGGGAGTGAGCGTTGGAGGTGGTGGAGGGAGTGAGTGTTGGAGGTGGTGGAGGGAGTGACTGTTGGAGGTGGTGGAGGGAGTGAGTGTTGGAGGTGGTGGAGGGAGTGAGTGTTGGAGGTGGTGGGGAGCGTGGCCCATCGAGCGGGCTGCTTTGTCCTGGATGGTGTTGAGCTTCTCGAGTGTTTGTTGGAGCTGCACCATCCAGGCAAGTGGGGAGTGTTCCCTCACACTCCTGACTTGTGTCTTGTCGATGGTGGAGAGGCTTTGGGGAGTCGGGAGGTGAGACACTCGACACACAATACCCAGCCTCTGACCCGCTCTTGGTCCCACAGTATGTGTGTGGCTGGTCCAGTTAAGTTTCTGGTCAATGGTGAGCCCCAGGAGCTGCCGTGTTCTTGCCCATTCACCTAACCGGTTATAATCGTGTTTCTCACCGAACCCTCCCACTCAAATTATTATTGAAATGGAGATCGACCACAAAATGCCGCGGTACAGCGGGACCTGGGGGTTACTTGTACATGAAACACAAAAGGTTAGTATGCAGGTACAGCAAGTGATCAGGAAGGCCAATGGTATCTTGGCCTTTATTTCAAAGGGGATGGAGTATAAAAGCAGGGAAGTCTTGCTGCAGTTATACAGGGTATTGGTGAGGCCACACCTGGAGTACTGCGTGCAGTTTTGCTCTCCGTATTTAAGGAGGGATATACTTGCATTGGAGGCTGTTCATAGAAGGTTCACTCGGTTGATTCCGGAGACGAGGGGGTTGAATTATGAGGAAAGGTTGAGGAGGTTGGGCCTCTGCTCATTGGAGTTTAGAAGAATGAGAGGTGATCTTATCGAAACGTATCAGATTATGAGGGGGCTCGACAAGGTGGATGCAGGGAGGATGTTTCCACTGATGGGGGAGACTAGAACTAGGGGGCATGGTCTCAGAATAATGGGCCGCCCATTTAAAACTGAGATGAGGAGGAATTTCTTCTCTCAGAGGGTTGTAAATCTGTGGAATTCTCTGCCCCAGAGAGCTGTGGAGGCTGGGTCATTGAATATATTTAAGGCGGAGATAGACAGATTTTTGAGCGATAAGGGAGTGAAGGGTTATGGGGAGCGGGCGGGGAAGTGGAGCTGAGTCCATGATCGGATCAGCCATGATCGTATTAAATGGCGGAGCAGGCTCGAGGGGCCGAATGGCCGACTCCTGCTCCTATTTCTTATGTTCTTATGTTCACGGAGCCTGACATTTTTCTTCTTCTCCATAGCCGAGGTAGACTACAGCAAGTTGAAATCGATTTACAAGAAAGCACTGGCATTTATAAAGAAACGGCACAAAGAACTGCCAGGAGGTAGAGAGAAACTGAGTAAAAGTCTGATTAAAGACAATGCATTATTGAAATGGTGATGGCTTGGGAAGTGTGGATGTACAGAGGGACCTGGGTGTCCCTTGTACACCAGTCAGTGAAAGCAAACATGCCGGGGCAGCAAGCAGTTAGGAAGGCCAATGGTATGTTGGCCTTCATTGCGAGAGGGTTTGAGTACAGGAGTAAGGATGTCTTACTCCAGTTATACAGGGCTTTGGTGAGACCACACCTGGAGTATTGTGTACAGTTTTGGTCTCCTTACCTAAGGAAGGATATACTTGCCATAGAGGGAGTGCAGCGAAGGTTCACCAGACTGATTCCTGGGATGGCAAGACTGCCGTATGAGGAGAGATTGGGTCGACTGGGCCTGTATTCACTGGGGTTTCGAAGAATGAGAGGGGATCTCATTGAAAGGTATAAAATTCTGACGGGGTTGGACAGACTGGATGTGGGGAGGATGTTTCCCCGGGGCTGGGAAGCCTCCGCCCCGATCTCTCGCCCCTCCTCCGCCCCGATCTCTCGCCCCTCCTCCGCCCCGATCTCTCCCCGCTCCTCCTCCCCGATCTCTCGCCGCTCCTCCGCCCCGATCTCTCGCCGCTCCTCCGCCCCGATCCCTCTCCGCTCCTCCGCTCCGATCTCTCGCCCCTCCTCCGCCCCCGATCTCTCGCCGCTCCTCCGCCCCGATCTCTCGATACTCCTCCGCCCCGATCTCTCGCCCCTCCTCCGCCCCGATCTCTCGCCCCTCCTCCGCCCCCGATCTCTCGCCGCTCCTCCGCCCCCGATCTCTCGCCCCTCCTCCGCCCCGATCTCTCGCCGCTCCTCCGCCCCCGATCTCTCGCCGCTCCTCCGCCCCGATCTCTCGCCGCTCCTCCGCCCCCGATCTCTCGCCGCTCCTCCGCCCCAATCTCTCGCCGCTCCTCCACCCCCGATCTCTCGCCGCTCCTCCGCCCCGATCTCTCGCCGCTCCTCCGCCCCCGATCTCTCGCCCCTCCTCCGCCCCCGATCTCTCGCCGCTCCTCCGCCCCGATCTCGGGCCGCTCCTCCGCCCCGATCTCTCGCCGCTCCTCCGCCCCGATCTCTCGCCGCTCCTCCGCCCCCGATCTCTCGCCGCTCCTCCGCCCCGATCTCTCGCCGTTCCTCCGCCACGAACATCCGCCGTACCTCATATTCCTCATATACTCGGTCTCCTACAATGTTCCAGTGAAGCTCAACGCAAGCTCGAGGAACATCACCTCACCTTTCGTTTAGGCACGTTAGAGCCTTCTGGACTCAACATCGAGTTCATCAATTTCAGAGCATAACCTCTGCCGATATTTTGAGGCCTTTACTCCCTATTTATTTACAACCCCCCCTTTTTTATTCGTATCGAGCCGCATCTGTTGTTTCACAACTTGTCCCATTACCATCTCAATTTGGCCCACCATCCCGTTGGTCTCTCTAATCTCTCCTGCCTTCCACCCTCTCGCCGACCTTCGATTTTCTTCTTGCCGCCCCTCCTGGCTTTCCCTGGCCCCTTTGCACTTGCGTAAAAACCTGTTGCATCCCGAGCTTGTTCCATAGTTCTGACCAAGGGTAACATCGACCTGAAACTTCAGGCCCTGTGTCTCTCTCCAGCCACCCTGCCCTGACGGGAGCAGTATTTCCAGCATTGGCCAGTGAACAAGGGTGGTGGGGGGCAGACCCAATCGTGGCTTTCACAAAGGGGAGTTGGATAAGAATGTTGTGGGGCTACGGGGAAAGGGCGAGAGAGGGACTGGCTGAGGGACTCTTGCACAGAATGGCCAAAATGCCTCCTTCTGTGCTGTTACTGTTCTCTGATTCTATGTCACCAAATTAGGGGAGATTGCCAATACTGAAGAAGGACTGCAACAAATTACAAGGGGACATTAATAAACTTGCAGAATGGGCAAGTAATTTGCAAATTGATTTCAACACAGACAAATGCGATGTATTACATTTTGGTCGAAAGAATAGGGAGATCACTTATTACTATTGCATATAGGAGCAGGGAGGTCTTGCTGCAGTTGTACAGGGTCTTGGTGAGGCCACACCTGGAGTATTGTGTTCAGTTTTGGTCTCCTAATCTGAGGAAGGACATTCTTGCTATCGAGGGAGTGCAGCGAAGGTTCACTGATTCCCAGGATGGCAGGACTGACATATGAAGAAAGACTGGATCGACTCGGCTTATCGTCACTGGAATTTTAGAAGGATGAGAGGGGATCTCATAGAAACCTATAAAATTCTGACGGGACTGGACAGGTTAGATGCGGGAAGAGTGTTCCCGATGTTGGGGGAGTTCAGAACCAGGGGTCACAGTCTAAGGATAAGGGGTAAGCCACTTAGGACCGAGATGAGGAGAAACTTCTTCACTCAGAGAATTGTGAACCTGTGGAATTCTCCACCACAGAAAGTTGTTGAGGCCAGTTCGTTAGATATATTCAAAAGGGAGTTAGATGTGGGCCTTACGGCTAAAGGGATCAAAGGGTATGGAGAGAAAGCAGGAATGGGGTATAGAGGTGAATGATCAGCCATGATCATATTGAATGGCGGTGCAGGCTCGAAGGGATGAATGGCCTCCTCCTGCACCTACTTTCTATGTTTCTATGTTACTTGGAGGGTGCAAGTCTGGGTGGGGTAGAGGAATAAAGGGATCTCGGATACAAATACACAGATCATTAAAAGCTGTGACACAGGTTAGTAGGGTCATAAAATGCAAACCAAGCACTAGGGTTTATGTCTAGAGGGATAGAATTGGAAAGTAGGGAAGTTATGCTAAACCTGTATTGAACCTTGGTTAGACCACACTTGGAGCACTGTGCACAGTTCCGGTCTCCATATACCTGGGTTAGACCACACTTGGGGCACCGTGCACAGTTCTGGTCTCCATATACCTGGGTTAGACCGCACTTGGAGCACTGTGCATAGTTCTGGTCTCCATATACCTGGGTTAGACCGCACTTGGAGCACCGTGCACAGTTCTGGTCTCCATATACCTGGGTTAGACCACACTTGGAGCACCGTGCACAGTTCTGGTCTCCATATACCTGGGTTAGACCACACTTGGAGCACTGTGCACAGTTCTGGTCTCCATATACCTGGGTTAGACCACACTTGGAGCACTGTGCACAGTTCTGGTCTCCATATACCTGGGTTAGACCACACTTGGAGCACTGCGTACAGTTCTGGTCGCCATATTATTAAAAGGATATACATGCACTGGAGAGGGTGCAGAGAAGATTTACAAGGATGATACCAGAAATGCGAGGGTATACATATCAGGAAAGGATGAACAGGCTGGGTCTCTTTTCTCTTGAAAAAAGGAGTTGGGCTGACATAATAGAGGTCTTTAAAATGATGAATTGTTTTGATAGCATGGATACAGAGAGAATGTTTCCACCTATGGGGGAGACCAGAACTCGGGGCCATCAATATACGACAGTCACTAATAAATCCAATAGGGAATTCAGGAGAAACTTCTTTACCCAGAGAGGGGTGAGAATGTGGGACTCGCTCCCACAGGGAGGGGTCGAGGCGAATAGTATCGATGAATTCAAGGGGAGGCTGGATAAACACATGAGGGAGAAGGGAATAGAGGGTTACGCTGATCGAGTTAGATGTGGAAAGATGGCAGCAGGCTCGAGTGGAGCATAACCGCTGGCACGGACTGGTTGGGCCCAATGGACTGTTTCTTGGCCGTGTATCCGATGTAATATGTGATTCATACAGTAATCCAGTTAGTCCCATTCACTTGCTCTTTCCTCATTGCCGATAACCCGTGATGTATCTGCTTTTCCTAGAGTCAGCCGACAGCCTACTAGACGGCGTTGAGAAGGCTATTCTTCACAAAGTGCTGGATCTGAAGATAGGTAAACATTGTCTCTCTCTTGTCCTATTTAGTCCACCACTTTGCCTCCCATAGGGACCGATTCCTCACCGAGATAATGTCCGACCAAATCTTCTTCATCATAGGCAATCCCTCGGAATCGAGGAAGACTTGCTTCCACTCTTAACACGAGTCCTGAGGTGACTGAACAGTCCAATATGGGAACCACAGTCCCTGTCACAGGTGGGACAGATAGACGTTGAGGGAAGGGGAGGGTGGGACTGGTTTGCCGCACGCTCCTTCCGCTGCCTGCGCTTGGTTTCTGCACGCTCTCGGCGACGAGACTCGAGGTGCTCAGCGCCCTCCCGGATGCACTCCCTCCACTTAGGGCGGACTGGTCTTTGGGCCAGGGACTCCCAGGTGTGGGTGGGGATGTTGCACTTTATCAGGGAGGCTTTGAGGGTGGTCCCTTGTAACGTTTCCTCTGCCCACCTTTGGCTCGTTTGCCCGTGAAGGAGTTCCGAGTAGAGCGCTTGCTTTGGGGAGTCTCGTGTCTGGGGGACATGCGGACAATGTGGCCTGCCCAGCGGAGCTGGTCGAGTGTGGTCAGTGCTTCGATGCTGAGGATGTTGGGCCTGGTCGAGGACGCTAACGTTGGTGCGTCTGTCCTCCCGGGGGATTTGCAGGATCTTGCGGAGACATTGTTGGTGGTATTTCTCCAGCGACTTGAAGTGTCTACTGTACATGGTCCATGTCTCTGAGCCATACAGGAGGGCGGGTATCACTACAGCCCTGTAGACCATGAGCTTGGTGGTGGATTTGAGATCATGGTCTTCGAACACTCCCTTCCTCAGGCGACCGAAGGCTGTGCTGACGCACTGGAGGCAGTGCTGGCAATAGGCTCCTGAGGTACGGGAAGTGATCCACTTGTGCAATACCCAATCGCTATCCACCCATCCAACCCTCCAGGTGATCTTGAAAGAATAAGGTGTCGGCCATTTAGGACTGAGATGAGGAGGAATTTCTTCACACTTGGAGCACTGTGCACAGTTCTGGTCTCCATATACCTGGGTTAGACCACACTGGGAGCACTGTGCACAGTTCTGGTCTCCATATACCTGGGTTAGACCACACTTCGAGCACTGTGCACAGTTCCGGTCTCCTTATTATATAAAAAGGATATCGAGGTATTGGAGAAGATGCAAAAACAATTTACGAGGGTGATACCAGAACTGAGAGGTTCTAACTATCAGAAAAGGCTGGGGCTCATTTCTCGAGAGAAGAGAGGGCTGAGGGGTGAGCTGATGGAGGTGTGTAGATTATGAAAGGGTTCGACAGGGTAGACGTAGAGAAGATGTTTCCACTTGTGGGAAGACCAGAACTAGGGGCCATCAATATACGACAGTCACTAATAAATCCAATGGGGAATTCAGGAGAAACTTCTTTACCCAGAGAGGGGTGAGAATGTGGGACTCGCTCCCACAGGGAGGGGTCGAGGCGAGGAGCAGAGATACATTTAAGGGGAAGCTGGATAAACACATGAGGGAGAAAGGAATAGAAGGATATGGTGATGAGGTGAGATGGAGAGGGGAGGGAGGGGGCTGGTGTGGGACATAAACCCCGGCACGGAGCGGTGGGACATAAACCCCGGCACGGAGCGGTGGGACATAAACCCCGGCACGGAGCGGTGGGGCCCAGTGGCCTGTTTCTGTGGGGTACGTTCGATGTAATTCTATGTATCTGGCTCATGCCACAGGACTTCCTAGAATATAATTCTTTTTTCTCTGTCTTTCTATTTCAGCAATACCCTGTAACCATACCTGTGGTAAGTGTTAGCATTGACATTAAAGAGTTGCATTTATATAGCACCTGTCACCCACTCTGGACGTCCCAAAGCACCTCACAGCCAATGAAGTACTTTTTGGAGTGTGGTTACTGTTGTAATGTGGGAAACGCCAATTTGCGCACAGCAATGTGACCCGGATCATCTGTTTTTTAGTGATGTCGGTTGAGCGATACATATTGGCCCCAGGAAAACGACAACAATAAATTGTGTTACTATAGCGACTTTAACCTAGTAAAATATCTCAAGAAGCTTGCTTCACAGGAGTGTTATAATACAAAAAAATAAATTTAACACCAAGCCAGTGAAGTAGAAATTAGGGACAGGTGACCAAAAGCTGGGTCAAAGAGGTCAGTTTTAAGAAGCGTGTTAAAGGAGGAGAGAGAGGCGGAGAGGTTTAGGGAGGGAGTTCCAGAGCTTGGGGCCCAGGCAGCAGAAGGCACGGCCACCGATGGTGGAGCGATGGGAATCGGGGGGATGGGCAAGAGGCCAGAATTGGAGAAGCGCAGAGATCTGGGAGGGTTGTAGGAGGTTACAGAGATAGGGAGGGGTGTAGGGGCTGGAGGAGGATACAGAGGTAGGGAGGGGTGTAGGGGCTGGGGGAGGTTACAGAGATAGGGAGGGGTGTTGGGGCTGGAGGTGGTTACAGAGATAGGGAGGGGTGTAGCGGCTGGAGGAGGTTACAGAGATAGGGAGGGGTGTAGGGGCTGGAGGAGGTTACAGAGATAGGGAGGGGTGTAGGGGCTGGAGGAGGTTACAGGTATTGGTAGAAAGTCGGGCAGCTTTAAATCTTGTTGCCTCTGTCATTAACTGCATTGTCCTTTCTACAGGGGTGAAGAAATCTTCAAGTTATTTTGACTGCCGTTACTGCAGGGTGAGGGGTTGTGAGGGAGTGTCGTTTGAATGTCCAAGTATGTCTACTTTAATAACTCCCCTCTGCGCGCGATCGTGGTCAGTTGCTGTCTCAGTAATTCTGGCAACACACTTGGACTAAGTTGCTCCAGGCTAATAAAGAATTAATTCCTGATTGCACACTGCATGTAACGACACGCTCCCGGGGACCCCCTGTAAATACTGACACACTCCCCGGGGACCCCCTGTAAATACTGACACACTCCCGGGACCCCCTGTAAATACTGACACACTCCCGGGGACCCCCTGTAAATACTGACACACTCCCCGGGGACCCCCTGTAAATACTGACACACTCCCGGGGACCCCCTGTAAATACTGACACACTCCCCGGGACCCCCTGTAAATACTGACACACTCCCGGGGACCCCCTGTAAATACTGACACACTCCCGGGGACCCCCTGTAAATACTGACACACTCCCCGGGGACCCCCTGTAAATACTGACACACTCCCGGGGACCCCCTGTAAATACTGACACACTCCCGGGGACCCCCTGTAAATACTGACACACTCCCGGGGACCCCCTGTAAATACTGACACACTCCCCGGGGACCCCCTGTAAATACTGACACACTCCCGGGGACCCCCTGTAAATACTGACACACTCCCGGGGACCCCCTGTAAATACTGACACACTCCCCGGGATCTCCTGTAAATACTGACACACTCCCGGGGACCCCTTGTAAATACTGACACACTCCCCGGGATCTCCTGTAAATACTGACACACTCCCGGGGACCCCCTGTAAATACTGACACACTCCCCGGGATCTCCTGTAAATACTGACACACTCCCCGGGGACCCCCTGTAAATACTGACACACTCCCCGGGGACCCCCTGTAAATACTGACACACTCCCCGGGGACCCCCTGTAAATACTGACACACTCCCGGGGACCCCCTGTAAATACTGACACACTCCCGGGGACCTACTGTAAATACTGACACACTCACGGGGACCCCTGTAAATACTGACACACTCCCGGGGACCCCCTGTAAATACTGACACACTCCCGGGGACCCCCTGTAAATACTGACACACTCCCCGGGGACCCTCTGTATATATTGACACACTCCCCGGGGACCCTCTGTAAATACTGACACACTCCCGGGGACCCCCTGTAAATACTGACACACTCCCGGGGACCTACTGTAAATACTGACACACTCCCGGGGACCCCCTGTAAATACTGACACACTCCCGGGGACCCCCTGTAAATACTGACACACTCCCGGGGACCCCCTGTAAATACTGACACACTCCCGGGGACCCCCTGTAAATACTGACACATTCCCGGGGACCCCCTGTAAATACTGACACACTCCCGGGGACCCCCTGTAAATACTGACACACTCTTAAGAAATAGGAGCAGTGTTCGGCCGTTTGGCCCCTCGATCCTGCTCCGCCATTCAATGAGATCATGGCTGATCGATAATGGACTCAGCTCCACTTCCCTGCCCGCTCCCCATAACCCTTCACTCCTCTATCGCTCAAAAATCTATTGCCAAATGTATTCAATGACCCAGCCTCCACAGCCCTCTGGGGCAGAGAATTCCAAAGATTCACCACCCTCCGAGTGAAGAGATTCCTCCTCATCTCAGTCCTAAATGGCCGACCCCTCATCCTAAGAATGTGACCCCTGGTTCTAGACTCCCCAGCCCGGGGGAAACACCCTCCCTGCATCTACCCTGTCAAGCCCCTATAAGAATGTTGTATGGAAATTAGGTGCAGAAGTAGGCCATTCGGCCCTTCGAGCCTGCACCACCATTCAATATGATCATGGCTGATCATTCCCTCAGTACCCCATTCCTGCTTTCTCTCCATACCCCTTGATCCCTTTAGCCGTAAGGGCCACATCTAACTCCCTTTTGAATATATCCAATGAACTGGTCTCAACAACTTTCTGTGGTAGAGAATTCCACAGGTTCACAATTCTGAGTGAAGAAGTTTCTCCTCATCTCGGTCTAAATGGCCTACCCCTTATCCTTAGACTGTGTCCCCTGGTTCTGGACTTCCCCAACATCGGGAACATTCTTCCTGCATCTAACCTGTCCAGTCCCATCAGAATCTTATATGTTTCTATGAGATCCCCTCTCATCCTTCTAAACCCCAGTGAATAAAGGCCCAGTTGATCCAGTCTCGCCTCGTATGTCAGTCCTGCCATCCCGGGAATCAGTCTGGTGAACCTTCGCTGCACTCCCTCAACAGCAAGAACGTCCTTCCTCAGATTAGGAGACCAAAACTGTACACAATATTCCAGGTGAGGCCTCACCAGGGCCCTGTCCAACTGCAGTAAGACCTCCCTGCTCCTATACTCAAATCCGCTCGCTATGAAGGCCAACATACCATTTGCCTTCTTCACCGCCTGCTGTACCTGCATGCCCACTTTCAATGAGATCACCTCTCATTCTTCGAAACGCAAGTGAATATCGGCCTCGTCTACTCAATCACTCCTCATCGGACAATCCCCCCATCCCAGGAATCAGTCTGGTGAACCTTCACTGCACTCCCTCAATGGCAATATATCCTTTCTTAGGTAAGGAGACCCAAACTGCACACAGTACTCCAGGTGTGGTCTCACCAGGGTCCGATATAATTGCAATGAGATGTCTTTACTCTTATACTCAAATCTTCTTGTAATAAAGGCCAACATACCATTTGCTTTCTTAATTGCTTGCTGTACCTATGTGTTAACTTTCAGTGATTGGTGTACAGGGACACCCAGGTCCCTCTGTACATCGACACTTTACCAATCTGTCACCCTTCTATTTTACCGACTGCACTGGATAAGTTCACATTTCTCCATATTATATTCCATTTGCCATGTTCTTGCCCACTCACTGATCCTGTCCGTATCCCCTTGAAGTCTCTTTGCATCCTCCTCACAACACAGCACTGACCACACTCGACCAGCTCCGCTGGGCAGGGCCACATTGTCCGCATGGTCCCCCAGACACGAGACTCCCCAAAGCGAACGCTCTACTCGGAACTCCTTCACGGGCAAACGAGCCAAAGGTGGGCAGAGGAAACGTTACAAGGGACCGCCCTCAAAGCCTCCCTGATAAAGTGCAACATCCCCACCGACACCTGGGAGTCCCTGGGCCCAAAGACCGGTCCCGCCCTAAGTGGAGGAAGTGCATGCCGGGAGGGCGCTGAGCACCTCGAGTCTCGTCGCCGAGAGCGTGCAGAAACCAAGCGCAGGCAGCGGAAGGAGCGTGCGGCAAACCAGTCCCACCCTCCCCTTCCCTCAACGTCTGTCTGTCCCACCCTCCCCTTCCCTCAACGTCTATCTGTCCCACCCTCCCCTTCCCTCAACGTCTGTCTGTCCCACCTGTGACAGGGACTGTGGTTCTCGTATTGGACTGTTCAACCACCTAAGGACTCGTGTTTAGAGTGGGAGCAAGTCTTCCTCGACTCCGAGGGTCTGCCTATGATGATGATGTATCATCGGCAAACTTGGAGATCATTGGTCCCCTAGCTATGAGCCTGCTGGTGAGATCTAGACAGAGGTGTATTCATCAATGGGGCATCTCACGGTTGAAGAGTGCAACAAGGTAAGATGTGCTGATTCAATTTTTTGCGTACTCTTGCAGTTGAAGATATCAGCGTGAAGGAGACAGGGCAGGTCTCGATGAAATGCCAATCCACCTTTGTGATCCCGAAGATTGATATGGTAACCTGGATGTTTGCCAAGTATGTGAGTATCAGACGTTAAACCTCTCCCTCCATCCCCCCCTCCCAATCTTCCCATTTCTTTCTCTGCTTTAACACAGCCCCCTCCCACCCTGTCCCCAAGCGAGCTATCTGTCTCCCTAACATCGTCCGTCTCCGCCCCAGCCTCAGCTCATCAGCTGCTGAAACCCTCATTGGTACCTCTGTTACCTCCAGACTACGACTATTCCCAACGCTCTCCTGGCCAGCCTCCCATCTTCCTCCGCTCCGTAACCATCCGCTCGTCCAAAACCCCGCTGCCCCCGTGTCCTAACTCGCCCCGAGTCCCGCTCACCCATCATCCCCTGTGATCGCTGATCCACATTGGTCCCGGTTAAGCAACGCCTCGATTTCAAAATTTGCATCCTTGTTTTCAAATTACTCCTCCAGCCCCTCCCTATTTCTGTAACCTCGTCCAGCCCCAACACCCCTCCCTATCTCTGTAACCTCCTCCAGCCCCAACACCCCTCCCTATCTCTGTAACCTCCTCTAACCCCAACACCCCTCCCTATCTCTGTAACCTCCTCCAGCCCCTACACCCCTCCCTATCTCTGTAACCTCCTCCAGCCCCTACACCCCTCCCTATCTCTGTAACCTCCTCCAGCCCCAACACCCCTCCCTATCTCTGTAACCTCCTCCAGCCCCTACACCCCTCCCTATCTCTGTAACCTCCTCCAGCCCCAACACCCCTCCCTATCTCTGTAACCTCCTCCAGCCCCAACACCCCTCCCTATCTCTGTAACCCCCTCCAGCCCCAACACCCCTCCCTATCTCTGTAACCTCCTCCAGCCCCTACACCCCTCCCTATCTCTGTAACCTCCTCCAGCCCCTACACCCCTCCCTATCTCTGTAACCCCTTCCAGCCCCTACACCCATCCCTATCTCTGTAACCTCCTCCAACCCCAACACCCCTCCCTATCTCTGTAACCTCCTCCAGCCCCCACACCGCTCCCTATCTCTGTAACCCCCTCCAGTCCCTACACCCCTCCCTATCTCTGTAACCTCCTCCAGCCCCTACACCCCTCCCTATTTCTGTAACCACCTCCAGCCCCTACACCCCTCCCTATCTCTGTAACCTCCTCCAGCCCCTACACCCCTCCCTATTTCTGCAAACTCCTCCAGCCCCTGCACCCCTCCCTATCTCTGTAACCTCCTCCAGCCCCTACACCCCTCCCTATCTCTGTAAGCTCCTCCAGCCCCACAACCCCCCAAGATCTCTGCACTCCTCTAATTCTGCCCTCCTGACCATCCCTGATTATAATCGCTCCACCATCGGTGGCCGTGCCTTCTGTTGCCTGGGCCCCAAACTCTGGAACTCCCTCCTTAAACCTCTCTACCTCTCTTCCCTCCTTCAAGATGCTCCTTAAAACCCACCTCTAAGACCCAGCTTTTGGTCGCCGGTGCTAATTTCCACTTAATGCGGCTCGGTGTGAATTTTGTTGTCTCCATAGACTCCCGGGAAGTTTCACTACGTTTAAGGCCCTATATAAATACAAGTTGTCGTTGTGTTACTGAGTTATGGGCAGCGATTAAATGCGTGTTTGTGTTGACACTGTGTGGCCCTCCCTCTCGCACTGTGAGCAATGCCAGGGGTGGGCTCGGTCTATAACTCACTCCCGATTGGTGCGTTTCCAGATCAGGACAGATGTCCTAGCGCAGTTCAAGGTCCTGCACGTGGGGACTGATGACACGCTCACCATACAAAACGTCAAGATGAAGAACGCCGGCACCTACACATGCGATGTCCTCCGAAAGAACACCATCCTACTGCGTAGATTCTTCTACCTCCGCGGTGAGCTCTCTCCTCCATCGCTTTAACATTCCCCACCATCTATCGCAATGTCGGTCTCAGTGCGCAGCTCCCGAGCTCTCTCCCTCGCTCTCTCCCTCTGTCTCTCTCTCTCTACCTCTCGCTCTCTGTCTCTCCCTCTCTCTCTCCCTCTCTCCCTCTGTCTCTCTCCCTCTGTCTCTCTCTCTGTCTCTCTCTCTCCCTCGGTCTCTCTCCCTCGCTCACTCGCTCTGTCTCTCTCTCTCTACCTCTCACTCTCTCTCTCTCTCCCTCTCTCTCTCCCTCTCTCTCTCTGTCTCTCTCTCCCTGTCTCCCTCTGTCTCTCTCTCTGTCTCTCTCTCTCCCTCGGTCTCTCTCCCGAGCTCTCTCCCTCGCTCTCTCCCTCTGCCTCTCTCTCTCTACCTCTCGCTCTCTGTCTCTCCCTCTCTCTCTCCCTCTCTCCCTCTGTCTCTCTCTCTCTGTCTCTCTCTCTCTGTCTCCCTCTGTCTCTCTCTCTCTCCCTCGGTCTCTCTCCCTCGCTCACTCCCTCTGTCTCTCTACATCTCGCTCTCTGTCTCTCACTCTCTCTCTCCCTCTCTCCCTTTGTCTCTCTCTCTCTGTCTCTCTCTCTCCCTCTGTCTTTCTCTCTCTGTCTCTCTCTCTCTCCCTCGGTCTTTCTCCCTCGCTCTCTCCCTCTGTCTCTCTCTCTGTGCCTCTCGCTCTCTGTCTCTCCCTCTCTCTCCCCCTCTCTCCCTCTGTCTCTCTCTCTGTCTCTCTCTCCCTCGGTCTCTCTCTCTCTGTCTCTCTTTCCCTTGGTCTCTCTCTCTCGCTCTCTCCCATTGTCTCTCTCTCTCTGTGTCTCTCGCTTTCTGTCTCTCCATCTCTCTCTCCCTCTGTCCCTCTGTCTCTCTCTCTCTGTCTCTCTCTCTCTGTCTCTCTCTCCCTCGGTCTCTCTCTCTCGCTCTCTCCCTTTGTCTCTCTCTTTCTGTGTCTCTCGCTTCACTCCCTTATCGCTCAAAAATCTGTCGATCTCCGCCTTAAATATATTCAATGTCTCGGCTTCCACAGCTCTCTGGGGCAGAGAATTCCACAGATTTACAATCTTCTGAGAGAAGAAATTCCTCCTCATCTCAGTTTAAATGGGCGGCCCCTTATTCTAAGACCATGCCCCCTAGTTCTAGTCTCCCCCATCAGTGGGAACATCCTTTCTGCATCCACCTTGTCAAGCCCCCTCATAATCTTTCTCCATTTAAATAATAACTTGCTCTTGGATTTTTTTTCTGTCATGACCTCACACTTTCCAACATTATACTCCATCTCTCTGTCTCTGTCTCTGTCTCTGTCTCTCTCTCTCGCTCTCTCTTTCTGTCTGTCTTTCTCTCCCTGTCTCTCTCTCTGTCTCTTTCTCTCTGTCGCTCTATCTCTGTCTCTTTCTCTGTCTCTCACTCTGCCTCTCTCTCTTTTTCTGTTTCTCTCTGGCTCTCTCTCTGTCTCTCTCTGTCTCTTTCTCTCTTTCCCTCTCTCGTTCTCTCTCTCATTCTCTCTCCCTCTCGGTGCCTCTCTCTCTCTCTCTCTTTGTCTCTCTCTCTGTCTCACTGTCTCTCTCTCCCTCTCTCACTCGCTCTCTCCCTCTGTCTCTCTCTCTCTCTCTGTC